>NW_026623296.1:1712517-1735272 GCF_030028575.1 Malurus melanocephalus | reverse complement strand
GAGTGATGTGGGGTGCAGGGATGTGGGGATGGAGTGATGTGGGGTGCAGGGATGTGGGCTGCAGGGAATTTTCTCACTTCTCTGGAGTGACACCCAGCAGATGCTCCAACACCACCACGCCTGCCAGAGATGCAGTAAGAGATGCAACATTCCACCTTTTCCCTGATTTTTGTGGCAGGTTTGCTGCACCTACTGGYTCTCCCAAGCCTGGCAGAGCTCCTGCCCCAGGGCACAGCCTTCCTGGGCAAGCAGGGCAGCCAAACCCACGGCCAAGGCTTTGGGAGCACCGCGGTCACCCTGCGGGGCCGGACACCTCCAGCCCGGGGGCGATGACGCAGCAGCACCAAAAGGAAACCCRTTTTTGGTGGAACTGGCCTCTACCTTTACTACATCCCACATGTGCACCTTGTTTGTCTAATAACACTCCAAACCGCAGAAAAATCTGAACACCACATTCACTTTAAAGCTGAATAAACAAAATTTGTTTTGACTTATCATCAATCATGTCATGTGATCACAGGGCATATTGTGTGCAAACGGCAGTTGTTTTATCTGGAGCTTCAACCTTTAAAAAATTCAAAACAGTAAAGTTGTTTATTTGACACCGGCCCTGACCCCCAGAYTTTAGCGCTGCATTCTGACAAAGTGAAAGAAAGAAAACACATTTTGCTTCTTCGTTGCTGTGGCACAAAGGAAACCCGACTTCTYGGGAGACTTTTGACACATTCCTTGCATTCGAAATGTACCAATAGGAACTTTATCTCCTTCTTTTTTGTTTTTCTAGAAACTGGAGGAAGAAAGGTGTTTACACGGTATCGCACGTGGTAGCAACTCTCATTACGAGGATCTGCAGACKCACAGTGTGTGCATTTCGCTTTGGGAATTGCATTACTTAAGAGCCCTGTGGCTAGAAAGATGAATTCAGACAGACAATAAGGAGTAACAGTTTGAAGGCCAAGCTGCTTGCACAGACTCAGTTAACAAATGATAGGGTTGCAAATATTTTTTTTTTTTTCAGGAACCAACTTGAAAAGTCATTTCAAACCACCCTGAAAAAACCCAATCTTTTCTCTCCCTTTGTTTCTTCCATCAGTAAATTGATGTGAAGAGATTGCAACATTGCACCTGTATCTCATTTTGTGTTTACCTGTGTATCTGTGTCTCTCTGGGAGAGAGACAGTGTATTTTGTCTTCAGATGTCAGAAATGACAGAGCATCTAAAAAAGCTGCAGATCGCTGAATAATATGTGTCCATTAAGTATGATAATTAAAGTTTCCTTCTTTTTTTAAACCTCTAAAATTAACATCATAATTCTCATCTAAGAATGAAGTGCAATTATACATCAGGAACACCTCAAACTTCCACTCTATTCTGTAMAGGCAGTTTTGTGCTACTTCAACTTCACCACGCTGAGGACAAACTTTAAAATTCATCATATGGCCCTGAATGCATTCATTCTGCTATTAACTCCTGAGGCATAAAGAAAAACTCATTTCTGGAGAGACATTTGCCTTACCCCTTCATATGAGAAGGCTGTGGCTAAGGAGAAGGTCCAGAACTGATTTCTCCTCCAGACACCCTATTTTATCTTGGTTAAGATCCATTCAATTGTGTTTCCTCACATTTTGAAGATGATAAAAAATAATAATTAACTTCCAAATAAAGAAGATGCGATGCTATCTCGTGTAATGTTTTTCAAATGGTTTAAAGTCCTCAGTTACAGGAATATWAGAGCTACCATAAATGTTCTCAAGGAAGGGCTTTCTGGGAGAAGTAATGTCTTTTATTAGATCAATTGGTATATTTTAAAAACATTGATCTGCTTTTGGACACGTGCAGGTTCGCTGCTTCCTTTTCAGCTCTGAAGAAGAACCCAGATAACCACATCTGTTGATCTAATAAAGATTATTATGTACATAAACTTCAACAAACCTGTTTCTGAAACATAAATAATCTGCACAAGGGTCTGTGCAACCTCAGGCTGTCTCTGGGAGGAACCAGGGCTGGTCACTTTGGAGGCAGGTGAAGCAGTGCTTGTGCTGCACTCTTACACTTCATTGAATAAAGGACTCACCAGAGCTTTTATTTCACATCCCCAGTGAATGTGCATTATTTCTTTCTACTTGATCTTTCCCTTCATTTTTTTTTTAAGTTGATACTCAGCTGCTTTTCAAATTCTTATGTGTGTTTCCATCTCAGATTTCATTTACCATGGTTTACATGCAGCCCGTGGGGATTAAGTCTCATTGTTAACTGCTTGGCACAAATAACCTCTTCAACTCATCAGATTGATCCCATGATTTGGTTTTTGCTCTCTCTTTAGTGCATCACCCTGTCAGTATTTTGAGTGACTGCCATGGACATGCAGTCCATCCACAGCAAGTGTTTTGGTGGAACTCCATCCAATGGGGTAAGGAATGAAATCACTTATAAACAGAGTATGGGGGGACAAAACAGAAAAAGAAAACAAACTTAGCTTCCTTAAGACCAGGAGTTTTAATATCTTCTTTGCTTTGTTTGTGCTGTCCCTGTGAGCAGTGAGGCTGTGGAAGATGGGTTGTATTTCCACCACCAGCTGGAAGAAGCTCTGTTCTTACACTGTTGGTGTAAGTTGGGTCAGGATCAGATCACATCCCAAAAACCCTCCATTCCTCCTCCCCACAGATKGGTGTGCAGCTAATTGTATTTGGAGGAGTAATTCTAATAAAGATATGACCTTTAATGCCAATTGGTGGTTTTAATTTTGATTCCTAATCAGTCACCTCGGTGTGATCCCTTCTGATGTGTGAGCAGCAGTGAGGCCACTGTGCATATTTACACACAAAAAACAAATACGGGCCCAGGGAGGCATCCCATGGGGCAAATGMATATATTGCAGATCTTAAAAACACATTTGTACATTGCTGGATCCTGAAGCGAATAAAAGTGCATAAATTCCTAGGAATCAAAGATGAGTCAAAGGGAAAAAAAGGCATTCACAAGTAGAAAGCAACCCCCATAGCTCATGAATAGCCTAATTATGAGAGAGCCCCACAGGCAAATGCAAAGTTACCAACACAATTGCCTTTAGAGCTCACAGAGGGGTCAGATGCTACCCTGGCAATATTATCTTCTGTAGCACAGCACCTGGGTCTTGTGCAGTCTTGCCATCCAAAAATCACWCCAAAGGACAGTCTGAGGAGGCAAGAACTGACAGGAACCCACATGGACATGGTTCTAATGCTCGTGCATTCGAAAATCAGCTGCCTTTGCTCATTGTGAAGCTTCTCTTGACACAAACGTGCTCAAAACTGATGCAATTTCTGTCCCTGAAATTCTTTATTACATCCATGAAAAGCCATAAAAGGCTTCYTGTGGCCTTCAGCACAGGGTCATGGTGAAAGAAATGTAGATGGCATTGTGTGCCAGAAAGATTTTGTGATGCTGGAGGTGCCACCTTCCTGCCCAGACATAACCCCCCCCGATTTTCTCAATTTTTTGAAAGAATAAACAAGTTTTCTCTGCTACCTTCTATGCAGGAGAAAGCACCTATTCATCTTGGGGTGAAGAAGATGCTTGGAACTGTAATGACAATTTCATTTTTGGTCAAACATATTTTAGCAAAATTTGCAACATGCCCTAAGTCAATGAGAAGCCAGAAATGGCCATGAAAGTGAAGGGCGCTGAAGAAAAATCATCAGGAAAACATAAAGAAATAAGTTTTTCCCATCATCCATGAACCTCAAACCCAATCTGACCTGATTAAGCTACTCTTTGCTTCCTCCTTTTGCTCCAGCAGCCTCAAYTTTGCTCTTACTCTCACACTTACCTCCTCTTAGACCTCTCTTTMCACAGGCTCTTGCAGTCCGAATTTKCTTTGGGAAATTTGGTCAKTGCTTTACTTCYRCAGCTGCACCAACCAACCTGTGACCACCTGGCTCTGCTGATAAGACTATGGAGAATAAATATRACTGTATGAAGAGTTTGGCTGTTTAATACTACTCCTCTCTTTATAGAAATGCCCTTCATAACCCGAGCGCTGAAGTCATTATGCTCGTCTCCAGATCACTTAACAGGGCTCATCTCTTTTACAATGCTAAGAAGCACCACCTGCTAATTAAAGGTACAATACGGTCTCTTTAAATCCTTCTCACATTTAATATCACATGTATATTCATGTGCTTAAAGGATATATGCACTCTTGCATTTCTGCATATTTCTTCTCTTTAGATACTGCTTTTTGCCTRAGACTRTGAACCTCTAATTGATGYCCTGTGCTGCATTCATGAGTGCAAGGAAAGGAGAGAAACCCCATCAATACCTGTGTCCCTGTTTGTGTGTACAGGGATGTCTCCAGCACAGGATTGGACAGAGATCAGAGGTCCTTTTTGATCTGCCTCACCAGTACATAAAATTCCCATCAGTGTTCTGAGCTCACCTCAAGGAGCTGTAACTTCAGTACAGTAGCTAAACACTAAACACTAAACACTAAACACTAAACACTAAACACAAAACACTAAACACTAAATACTAAACACTAAACACTAAACCCACCGAGATTTCAAAGAGCTAAATGCACAGCTCATCCCTGTCGTGCTCAGGGGGCAAGGCAGGAGCACACTGATGTGACTCTGTCATCAGGGAAGGTCTGTCCTGGGATCTGGAGCTGTGCTGGAGGTGTGGTTTGTATACTTCAGTAGAAATGTAGTTCTGGATTAATGGCTCATTAGGAGGAGTTCAGGATGGAAGGATGTGAAAAGGCAGAAGRAAAACCTTATCAGTTTAAAATGGAGCATGCTAAGCTTATGAGCAGAATTATCCAAGGTGTTTTTCTTCAATAAAGTAAAGATCTCTGCTCCGTGGTCCTAGAATTCCTGARCATGAGTATAAATTTTTCTCTTTATTTTTACTTAATAAAGAAGACCCATTTGTTGCATTAGACTGTAGCCCTGTTTTCCTATTTGCTGTGTTGAGATCCAGGAGCATCACATGGYTTTGAAAGAGGCAGTTTAATCGGATTCAGAATTCATTTCAGAGASAATCTAGACTGAGTCAGTATATGTGGCTTTAACTAAAATAATATTTTGTTAGACTCTAATACGATGTTAATACCCATATGAGACAGGGTAATACCATTCAGTGTTCATCTTAATTAACTAACATTAACTATCATTAGACTTTTATATGGTACAATGCACATTACTCCATAACTTCAACACAGATCTCATACAGCTAGATTATAATGCATAATATCAATCATGGTTTTCTCCAAGCTTTCTTAGCACCTAGCTTTGGTTTTAAAAGTTAAGGTCAGTGTTAAGTGTTACACTTCAGCTGAAAAAGTTAAAATCAATGTTAATTAACAATGTTAATTAAATGTTAATCAGTTAAATGAAAGCATTTTTCATCCAGTTCYCCGATAAATTGTGGTCAGGTAATCTTGCATACATTGTTTCAGATGTCATATGAATGTGTCATCACCCTTGGGATGACTGCTGGGGAAGTCCAAGACAACCATTCTTGCAAAGATAAAACAAATTGCTTATCTCGGTACAAAGGCAACTAAATTGCACTGGAAATCCAGACTGATGGATCAGAAATTAAAGGCACAGCAATATAGCACTGCCATTGCCAGTGTCACAAAGCTGCCCTAAATCTGAGGGTTTAGGAATGATTTGGGTGGCTGTGAGCCTTTGGTTCCTCACCCAGTCCCATGGCAATGGAGTCCCTGTGCCTGACTATCAGAGGGAAGAATTTTTGGGGTAATCTTCATGTGAAGTGTTTGCCTCTTGGGAAAACAGGGGTTTAACAAAAGGAAAAACAGTATTTTTTGCGACTGCAGGTCTTGTCCTTGATACCGTGGAATTCAAAACTGCAGAATTCAACATTGCACGAGGTAACAGCCAGCAGCTCATGGCCAAAGTGAATGGGCATRGGTAGCCCTGACTTATCCCTGACTTACTTGAACATTTGAATCCAACCCTATAACAGGATGTTTTATGTTAGTTATTATAAAATATTAGATGAATACTGGGAGTACAGAACACTTGAACTACACAACTGCCATACCTTGAGTTTATCATGTGAGTGGGCACAGTCTAATACACTTTCCTAAAACCCACAAAAGTTTTTATTCAAGTTCAAAAATTTTGTATATAGTACTGCAAACGGTGTATATATACATATATATATGTCTCCCGTGTGTATATATAAATATGCAGTATTGTATATAATGTATATGTATTACAGACTAGAAAATCTTAAGCAAGATCCAGTTCTTCAAATGCCTTAAAGATATTGCTTACAATTAATTGGATTTGAAATTTATGCTCCAGCTGGATTTCAGTCAAACCCACAGTTCATTGCATGTTACCGAGATGGTTCTTTTGGCTGAGAACGAAGGATCTACCCTGTCATGTAGAAAATCTATTTAAAAAATAAAATAATAAAGCAGTGACATAATTGACTGTAGATATCAGCATTTTGCATGCCAGTGGAAATCAATATTTAAAGTGTGGTTCCACTCTGAAAAAGGTCTGTATAAATATATTGTGTCCTCCTCATCAGATCTGTCTGGCTGTGTGCTCAGGGAGACAACTCCTGTTTCTGCTGACCAAGTACTATCCCTTCCCTTCAATTAGTACTAAAATGAAAATGCAAATACAGAAAACTTAGCACTTTTACAAACCCCGCCACGAGTGATGCTTTCCGGTGAGTCCATCACTCTGCTTSAGTTTGACCTGATGTTAGCAACGAGTGAAACTTTGGCTCTGCCTTTTGCCTGAGCTTGTCTTTGAAATGCTCAGCTGCAAGAGGAAGARGAGGCTGTGTTKTACCTCTGCAGGGKTTTGTGRTGTCAGCTTTCTTAGCAGAATCTCYACTGGYACAGACMCAAATCTCCCTACAGAGGGCTTTTAGGTGCCTGCTGTTGTACATACATAGGTGCTCTGCCATAGAACCTACATCACAGACGTGAGGTTTGTGATTCCTCTTAAATCCACCAGGATGGAGCCAACACTCAACCAGGTGACAGGAGCTGTCATCTAAATCCCACCATTTTCAGGAAAAGAGACGATTCAATTTGGACTACAAAGTGAGCTCTACTCAGGGCCCACAGTCCTGAAATGAAAGACTGAAGCCTTTCCTTTCAAGCTGGGAGAAGACAAACATTAATTCCATCCACCCCTTACCTTCCTCAAAATGGGTACTAGATGTAGCTAAAGTTCTAGTATTTTCCCTGGTAGTAGTGGCTAGAACCCTGTCCTGAGCGTAAATCATCCTGTATAGACAAATTCACAGTGCTGTCAGAGCACATCCTACCATACAGCATAGATATTGCTTCAAAGTGTACAGGCTTCCTCCCTTCTCCTGCAGTGCCCAACTTCTCATGGAGTAATCATTTGTTAAAGCTTGGAATCATGGAAGGAAAGGAAGATTTGAACAGCAGAGTAGAGAGAAAAAGAGGTTGTGATAGTCAACAAACTCCAGCATGAGGTTCACAAGAGCAAAAAAGTCCTCTCTGATCCCAGAAGCGCAGGAGAGAAAGCTTAATCTGTGCAATGAATTAAAGCTCAAAACATACAAGAGTTTTGGTGGATACAGCTATGATCATTATCTCCCTTTGACCATCATCTCCCTTCCTTTTATCTGTTTCCCACTGCCACTGTCTGAGATTTCATAGCTGGCTCCACAGGCCCGATGAGCAGAAGAAATGTGAATTGTGGAAGCCRGTTTCTGCAGAAGACAGATGCTGGACTGCCAAACTCTGTGAAAACTGACAACTTCAGGATATGCCAAACTTTGAGAGGCTTGGTGTAGTCTGAATTTCAGTGCTTCTGCTCTTAAGCAACAGCTACTTGGGATCTCAGAGAGTAAAGTGTCGGGCTAAGTGATGGAAGAGGCAGGTAAGAGTGCAAATCCTGGCTGAATTCCCTGTTTTGCAAGCTTAGCAAAAAAAAATTATGTTTCTTCCTCCCCATCTGCCTAGTGTCAAGAGAGAGACTGCTCCTTTCTCTCCCCAGATCTCTACCTTGGGCATGGTGCCACCTTTCTCCATGGCTCTGAGAGGCARGAGACATCTCTGTGCTCACCCTTCCCATTCCTAAGGACTGAAGCAACCAGAGAGGCTCTTCCCGTAGCCGTGTGTTGAATGGGCACTGCGGGGAATGACCCCAGGAGGTTTTTCTTTGACACTAAGGAAACTCTCTGGGTGACAGCCCAGTTCCTAGCAGGCTGTAGAGTTTGTTCCATGCTGCTTCTGGTGAATAAGATCATTCTGGGAAAAGGTCTTTGGCAGACTCCACCTGGGACAAAGACAGCAGCAGAGCCATCGTAGAGGAATGCGTCTGAAAACCTTGAAYATGTACGAGAAAATACCTAGAATGGCTTTTATTGTACCAGCTGAATGTGGGGACTTGGCTGAGCACCGTGGAAGGATGTAAGAAAGCATTTATAACCCATGTAATTATTTCTGAGCAGCAGACACACGACTGAGCCCTAGGAGGTACAGAACAAGAGGCACGAACTTAGGCAACAGCTGCAGCTCTGCTGAGACCGAGTGACAGCCCGGGGAATGCCAGAGCATTCCTGCCCTGGAAACTTCCCAGGGATGGAAACAAACCCCTGTCCAAGAGGAGCAGCAGTGCTGATTGTGGGAGAGGTAAAGATCACCCACACTGAAGGCCAGCATGACCGTGGGGCTCTGCACAAGTCAAACTTGTTTAAGCTTAGTTTGATGAGAAAGCCTTGTTTTTAGCAGCATTATCTGTGTAGTTGTTGCTCCACATCCACAGCTTTTCTATCACACCACTTCAGTGCTGTCTCCCAGTCWCATCCTGCCCAGTGCTGCATGAGTGCAAAAAAAAAAAAAAAAAACAAAAAACCCTGAACTGCACTGCTTTGGGCACAAACATGGGCTTTTTGTGGGCAATGTGAGCTTTATAATGCTCTAACCCAGTTTGTTTGGTGATGCCTTCAGGCCTGCAGCGGATTTCACGAGACACAGCAGAGCTGGGCACAGCCCCCTTGTCAGTGCAAGGCATCTCCTTTGGGGTGAAGGCAGCCAAGGAATGGCACAGCATCGCTGCCTCGTCACCCTCCTTGCCTGGGTGCAGGTGACAAATCCACCTGGGGACACTGAMAGAGCAGCTACAGCTCCACCCAACCTTTTGGGATGGTTTCTCACTCCCAACTGCCCAGTGTGTGGGAACTGCAGCAGGATTTTGCTTTGGGATAAAAKCAGGGGTGAGAACAAACAAGGGCAGTGATTTTAAATAGCTTTGCTGCCCAGACATCTGGAACTGGAAAGGTGGGGAACAAACAAGGATAAAACTTTTGGGATTGAGATGGAGGTATCAGTCAGGGGGCCATGTGAATTCACGTGGCTGTGAAGAGACAGGAAGCCAAGGGAAGGAAAGACTTGGGTTTGGATTCTTGGGTTTTGATGTGCTTGTTCCAGGAGTTCTTTGGTACTTGGTGAGAGAGTATTTTGAAAATAGAGCACATCATGCTGTGGGTGTATTTGGGAGTAATTCAGTACTTTAACGACTAAAGGAAAAAATAAAAGAAAAGGCCAAGATGAGATCTTGAGGGGTGGGAATAGGGAAGCTGGCAGGTGGGATGAAGAGGGCTCACTCCCTCACAGCCTTGCTTCATTCCTCTCAAAGTCGATGGGACATGTAAGGAGGTGTTGAAATTGTTGTCTCTTACTGCATTGAAAAATCTCCATCCTATCCTATAATGAAAGCTTTCTTCTATTTTTTTTTTATCCAAGAGGATAGAGTAGTAACAAACTGCCAAGAAAAGAAACTGCACTGAGTCACTGAGGAAATTTAGTAGAAATGATAACACTTCACAAAAATGAAAATTATTACATTTACTGTACATGGGAACAGTAAAAAGGCCTTTTTTATTGCTCTTGGAGTTGAATAGGAAGGGACTGATATTTCCACACTGGTATATAATACAATTTTCTTGCCAGCAGTTTGTTTTCCTCTTACATGCAAGTTGTTTTGACAAATTTCTTAGCAATTCAATACTCTTGTCAGAACCTGTGCATGGCCATTGTGACTATGTAGGAGTCTAATTTTCTGGCCTTTTTAATTTTAATAATCCAATATCTTATTTCTCAAAGGAAACTCTAAAGATTTCTGCCCAGAAGCATCTGGCAGATTCTGTTTTGCAATACTAWTCATAATAATAATAAAAACATGGAAAATACACGAAAAGTGTCTCTAACATCTTTTATGGCTGAGGATAAACAAAGAGATTTTTTTTCCATTCATCTCTTCAATCAAATATATCTGAGCAGTATACCTGTAGAAGACATCAAAGTTTAGTATGTTAAATATAGGATTTCCCAGCCCTAGTCTCAGTGGAACATAACAGGATGATGCATGGAGTAAAAAATTTAGTTACCTTATTTTTCATCTGTGGATTTGGTTGCTTTCCTAACTGTTTTTGCTATTTATGGAACTCACATTATAACGAAGCCTGTTTTTCAGCTGCAATGAATAGGACTTTCTGCTGCTGACTGGAGCTTTTCAATCTGGTATTTCATAAAGACAGGCGGATAACAGTAATTTTCTAATATGTTGGTCAGTGATCTGAAGATTCACTTATTCAAGGTTTCTTGGCTAAAATAAAATTACATACACAGGACCAGCACAAACTAGATGCAGCAGTGACTCCTCCAGATAAATTCATAGTTGAAATGAGTTAAGGGGAAAGATTTCCTGCTCATGGTATTTSAGCTAATAAGCTTGGTAAGGCATAAGCAGGTCTTAAGTGGGTTTTCAGCCTTATGTAKACAGTCTGGGTAGGTGAGAAATTTGCATTCTGTCTCAGACAGAGGCATGGATAAATGCAAACCAACTTGTCTTGGAGGCAGAGGGAAGGTCCTCTATAAGCTGCACAGAAATACTTTCCTTTGATCAACATAAACTAAAAGTCCRAGCTGGTAAGTTCGTTAAAGCTGGGTTATGGAAAAGTATAGCTCTGTAAAACAAATTAGCCCATCTCAATAGAAGCCTTTTTCCTCATCTGTACCCAAATGGGGTCTTTCTTTTAATTTTCAGATACAACTTTCCAGTAGCCAAGTACCTGGGGCAGAGGCCGGGGGACTTATGCGTGGGGCTTACAGAGATAAGAGGAGCTCCAAATAGTATGTGGAAAGTTCCYCTTTGAGATGTCACCTCTACCATGAGGAACATTTGGAGAAAAGGAGTTCTTTTTGAGTAAAAGCAGCCCATTTTTGGAGTGAGATGTGTCTGTCTGACGTGTTTAAGTTACGCTGCCTGACTTCAGAAACTGGAGAAACCAAGAAGGGCAGGGAGCTCTGATACAAAATATTCATTAATCAAGCCCAAATATACATCCAAGCTTCTTCTACTTAATTCRTTTTTCCTTTGCAAAGTTTTAACAGCATTTTCTTTCCCATAGAGTTCCCCTGRACTTTAATTTTCTAGTGACAGAAACCAAACACACAAGTCAGCTTTACTGCAGAGGAGAACCAGCTCCAGTGCGAGAGATACATTACAACATGCTAAAGAGAGGAGTGTTTGTTTTTCTAAGGTTTAAAATATTGTTTCTTTATTTTCCACCCTAACTCTGAGAACTTTGGCATTTGACTAATTTACCGTGCGTTTAAGGCTGGTAGCAATATTGGAAAAGAAATATGATAATCACATGCTGCCACAAAGCATTCTATACCTCGCTCTCTTTTCCAGCTCTAGTTTCACATGTGTTGGTTCAATGGAATATTCAATAGACATTTATAGGAAATAAATTGAGAGATGAATGTAAACCATATGGCATCTGGAGGTTTATTTGTAAAGCCCCTGCATCAAAGCTTTCTCCAGATCACACCATATTAGCTATGTTTTTCCAGTCCAGCAGAATCAGGAAGGTAACCACAGACTTCCTTGATGGAAAACACATGAAAAACAGAGCAAATCTTAATATGTAGCTAGAGCAACTGTTCAAGTAGCATCATTTAGAAAAATTTTATTACTAATGTGTAAGGAGCATTGTTTAGTGATTAATTTCAATCCAGAAACCAAATGCAAATTCATTTGCTAAGCTTCCTGACCATTAATTTGTRGAACTCCAAGACCATTAAAATGTATCAAACCATACATAATTTGTGTTTGTACTTTAAAAGTGCATGGGACAATTACARATTTTCTTGAAATGCTGCACTGGAATTGTATAAAGACATTTTTTCCACACAAAGCATTTCATAGCCAATCACATCTTTCTAAATAATAAAAAATATTGATTGGKCTGAGTGAGAAGTCTGTTTCAATCTTATTTATTTTTATAGAAAAAAAAATAAGCTTCTYTCAATCTGAAATGCTTACTGTTTGCTGAAGTTTGGCAAGAGCCAATAGTGCATCTGAAGTCAAATTAAATTGTATTCTCATACAGTATGTTACATAAATCATTAGGAAATGTCAAGAGCTCATATATAGTTGTGTTTTGAGGTTTTTTTAAGTTTCCACTTACTTTCCAAAATAGTTTTCATTTTTCAACGTCAACCCCTTTTCAGCCACTTAGACCAGCTCTAATGATTTGTGTGTTAAATTTGCTCGTCGCATGAATATTTTTTAATAACCCATTTAATATTTAATATGCTGCACATATTTGCTGGACCAATAAGTTACGAGGTACAAAGCCAGCTCCACGCTTGCGCTCCCAGCAGTGAGAGCATTTACCTTGTGCATGGAGAAACATGCTCAAAAAGTGGAGTTTGTGGGATGGTTGATTTGCTTTTCCTCCTGAAGCCTCATTGAAGAAGCATTTTTGCCCAGGATGAGACAAAGGAATAGGGCCTGTTTCAATACTTAACTTCTGRTAGACACTTAAGTCTCCTTGACTTTAATATTAAGCATGTGCTTAAAGACAGACATAAAATGCACTAGCATCTGTAGGAATCTTTCCACTGACTTTAATGGGCTTTGGATTGCACCCTGATATCTCAGCTCAAAATAGCTGTTATTACAGTAATAAATGATTTGTAAAGCCATTCTTCTGAATAGGTACATTTATACTAAGAAATCATAATGACTTCTTTAAAAACTCTTACGCTGCAAATTGATACATTTGGAATAATTGCTCTCCTCTTCATTAGGGTTTCACACTTCTGTAGCACTTTCCAGACCAATAGTTTGAAATCTCATTATGGATTTAGATAAGTATTTCTACTCCCATTTTACAGATGGGCTAAAGGAGGTGGAGACAATGGGCCTCATCCAGAGTAGGAAGTTTCCTGTTGGGCCAGGTAGGTGCTGGATGAAGGTCCAGCCTTCCAGAAGATACACAGGCACCTACTTCACACCAAAACCTGGGGAGTCAAATATCTAAAATATTTTGTGTATTAGTCAAAAAAGCCTCATGCTCCACCAAAGCGCAAGATGACAGAGAAAGGTTTTATTCAAAAATCCCACTCTCCAATGATCTATCATCAAAGCAGTTCTTCTGTAATATTCTAGCAATTTGGGCACTGGGAAGTGAGAACATTGTTTTAAGATCCTAGTTAAAGTYGTGAATGAATCAATGAGCAGCATCCAGATTCCAATTGGAAATGCTCCGTAGTCCAGGGTGGAGGGAAGACCAAAGGYCAAGGACGTGTTTGGTAAGACACCTTTAGGAAAGTACAGTGCCCTAAGAGTCCCATGGCACTGTAGAATTGGCCACTTTCCAGGCAATTTTTCGACAGGGAGAATTTCTGCTTAGAGAAAAATTGCAATTTATAACATTGGACTGAAAGTGTTAGACTTCCTACCTAGGTATTTTAATTCTTGCTAAGCAACCAGAATCCTGAATAAGCAGCAATGAAGTCAGAAATGAAATAAACCTTTGTGAAATCCAGCCTCRGTTGTTTGAATTTCAAATACCTTCAGAGTTCAGGTAATGTGTGRATCGAGAATTCTAGCTTTAGTCCATCTTTAGYTAAAACTCCCGTCTCCTCATCAATCTCATTCATTCATCAACATCCAGGTTAGCCTTTAAACATATGGCAGTCAATGAATGCCACTCACAAACCTTAGAAAATAAGTATGCAAGCAACATCAGTTTAAAAATATGCAGCTAACTGCTGGAAGCTATTAAAACCCAAATAAACAAAAGAGATTATACTTCAAAGAAATGTCAACAGTTTTTCCTCTCCTAGAACAGAGCAGTTTTCTTTGCTTCCATCCCCAGCCACATCTGGAAAGTGCTTACTGCTTTACATATCTCTAACGATAAAATTAGTTTATTGATTTTTCAGAATTTCCTGATAGATTTATGCAATTTCCAAAACAAAGGTAAACTCACATCCCAGTTAAAAAAAAACACTTGGTGGTAACTACAAAGAATTCACAAAATCATAAAAACACAGAGGTATGCAAGGGAACAAAACCAGTCACTTGCTAAATAATGCTGTACCTCTGTGACTACTGTTAGAGAGCAAGGAATTGCAATTTTAATTACTTCCTTCTATATAAATGAAAAAAAAATCTTAAGGCTAATTATGGCTGATGCAAAGTTGAAATGAACCTTCGTTTCCAAATAAATAGAAAGATTTTAAAATGAAATCTGCATATTTCATGGAAAGAATTAAAAAGAAAAAGGAATAATAAATCATGACTAGAGATTCAAAGAACTGCACAAAAATTAGATCTATTAAAGTGACTGCAACTCTGCRTAACTGAAAATTTAGACTTTAATTTCCACTATAGCAAATTGTGTCATTTTAGGCAGTCCAAATGTTGGATTTTTAATTTGCTTAAAATTCCACATTTGTAGCAGCCAAAACCTTCAAAGACTGTTAATTTGATTTTGGTTTACAATTAACTAAGCAGTAGCAACTTGGCCTATACAGAAGACTGCCAAGAAAAATGATATCTTTGGTAAATTACCAAGGATCAAAATGTGGACAACAGATTTCTCCCCTCCCACCCCTCCACCCCCCTGACTATTTTTAACTAACAATGATAGTTTTGATAGAGTAAAAGTATTTCATAGAAAATATAACRACAAGGTGCAAATTTTGCTAAACAGTCCAGAATTTCAGAAGTAGTGGTATATATTTAAAGGAGACAAAAAAAAAACCCCAAACAATTTGAGTATTAAATGTACAGTAAGTACTCTGTAGTCAAATAAAAAGAAAATAAACTCTAAGAAGACTGCTGCAGAATGGGAAAAAGTAGGTCTAGTTTGTTTATTTATGAATTGGTAACAAGTAGATTCTTTCGCACTAACTAAACCAGACAGTAATTATAAACACAGATTGGTTAAATTCCCTGCACCCTATCAAAGGAAATGAGTTCCTCTCTTTTCCAAACATTGTCATTTGTTTATTGAGCCTCTTTTGGGCTTGATTTCATTAAAAACGATGTAAAGTCCACATCTGCAACCCCCAAAACAATGTTAACCTTGTTAWGTTGGTCCAGAGTCCTCATTACAAAAAAAAATTCGCAGGCTACAGAACCAAGCATTTTAAAAGTGAGCCCTTGGAATACAGAGCAAAGAATTTGGATTATTTTTGTTCCATTACAGAAAACTTATATTGCTATGCAATAGAACAGGAAGCAAACAGTAACCGCCTCAGTAGTTCTGGATAATTAGTTACCTAAATTCTCTGAGGTGAACAAAATGTACTTAGATGGCAGAACATTACTGCTTGTGTGCTGAAACAACACAGTAATCTTGGTTAAAATGAAAATCACAAATACAGGAGGAAAAAGCCATGTTTAAAATCATTAGTCTTTATCAGCAAAGTACAACTGAGTTCCCTATTAGAGTAACAGTTTTATTAAAAAGGGGATGATACTGCTTATATTAGCTAGCCTCAGATATCAGATTTCAACAAACTTTAGCACTGTAGACGCTATTAAAACATCATTATTAGAGTTGCCATGCTTGAATGATTCAAACTAAAGTGAATTTCACGTTTTTGTTGGAAGACAGGAATAATAAATCCTGGAGCTCAAGCTGGTGAGAACCGACCTGGACTTTGCAAAGAAAAAGTTTTGTCCGAGCATTGCTGGGAGTGGGGTCAGTGAAAGTGAGTCCTGTGGTGGTGAAATTCTGCTGGAAGAGCTGATGTGGGACTGAGGGGGTTTGGTGTGCAGGAATCCCTGAGCACTGGGGCCATACATTGCCCAACAGGAAAGTGAAGCACCAGGGAGATGCTGTTACACCTGCTGAGTGTTCCCCATGGCCAAAACAGGGAGCACAGGGGGAATTACGCCTTTTGGGGCAGATCTCTGTCCCCACAGGCTGTCCTAAATGTGCCTGAGATTCAGGCTTGATCCCATGACTTAAGAGAAAAATGCACACCAGGGCAGCGGGATCAAAGCCAGAGTAATGGGCATCACCTAATGCTCCTGGGCCAATTACCCTGACAAACTGCAGATGTCTTCACAGAACACATTGTATTTATTTACTGATTCACAGCAGCACTGAGCAATTTGCTATCACACAGCCACCTCCTCTGGTCAGGTAATGCTGGGTATCTCCCACCTACGGTGAAGGCAAATCAGGGAAAAACAAACGGGTTCCCAAAAGCCAAATCCTCTTTCCATCACTCTGCCCTCCTAATGTTCCTGGGATTGGCTCCTGGATCATGCACCCACACAAAGTTTTCATATGCAATCTACCTAAAAATCTGATCTATGGCAGGTTTGCTCTTATTTGGGTTCTCAAATATGGTGAGTAGTTTGATAAAAAGAACATAGTACTTGCTACTTTTTGCACTCTGCCACCATTTAATGATACTGAATAAAAATGGGTTTGATTTTTCAATATTATAATCAGAATTAAAATTAAAAAATATTTGAAGATTATGTCTAAAATAAAATAAAGAAGGACCATCAAGGAGAGGGGAGCATATTAACATTAATTTTGATTTCTCTTGGTATATTATTCCCTCTGAGCCCTTATGTATAACTTCAGATTTGACCCCATACTGAGATTTCCAGCTCTGCTTGTCACAGGGAATTTGGGGCAATTAATGTCTTGAAAGACTGTGCTTTTAAAATAATCAGGTCAGGAACTTTGTCTTTCTAAATACTCTGCTATTTCTCAGGAATATCCGTGGATTCTTGAAATAATAAGTTACAGTAACGCTGGGCCAGATCCTCAGCTGGTGCAAAGTTGGCTTTTCTTCATTAACTTCAAAGGGACCATGCTGATTTACACCAGCTGAGGGAAGATGTGGCCCACAGTGTCCAGGTGGATTTAAATCATACACATGAGAAATACCTCAGTACATCCAGGTCTGYGCTGAGGTTGAACATAAAAGGCCCGAGTAGCGGGAAATCCATCCCTTTTTATTTTTAAATGCTCAAATGTTTACCAGCTGACCTTCCCCTTTACTGCAGATCTGGGAATCAAGGTGCATACAATAAAGTTCAAACCAATCAACTGCTTTCAGCTGTTCTTGTGCAATGAATTTTTAAACATTTGATCATTAAGGCCAATCTATATGCAGGTCAGTTTTCTGAACAGGATGGGAACAGTTTGGGAGCAGATGCCAGGGCACTGACTCATGAAGAGGGACTGTTAAAATAACACAGAGAGCACATTTATCTTGGGCCACCCATCAGGTGAACACTACCAAGACCATCTCTTTGTGGGATGGATGTACAGATCAAGACAGTTAATCTCTAGCTGAGCACCTTTATTAATTGAATGGCAGCACACTGGCAGGGGAGAGCTCACCAGCCTTGAGGTGGTTATCTTATCACAAAGAAACTTCTCTGCAGGTTTTGGTTCTCCTCCAATYGGTAAATTCTCCAGAAATAGCACTCCATGCTGCTATTTACTTGTTTATTCCACAAAACTGCCTTGCAAATGCTCATAAATGTGTGGAAAAATTTCAGCTGTGTTTGTGATATGTTCACTTCCAGCAGCTWCCACTCTGAATTCACAGAATTTGTGGTGGGCAGCAGCCTCAGGCCATTGATCCCTCTCCAAATCACTACAGTTTGGTCACTGGCTGTGCTCAAAATCCCACATTCACCATCCCAGGCACATTGTTGGGTACCTGGGTCATGCCCTGCCCTTCCCAAGATCTGCTGTCTCACCTGGCCCACACCAGTGGGAAGTGACCTGGAGGTTAATCCCTCATCCAAAAGCAACAGGACTTAGGCAAACCATGGAATGACARAATGCTTTGGGTTGGAAGATCACCTCGTTCCAACCCTCTTCCARAGCAGGGACACCTTTCATGAGACCAGACTCCTCAAAGCCCCATCAAAACTGACCTCAAGGTTCACACAGTCCCAGGCAACCCAGGGTGGGAGAAGACAGGGACAGTCCAAGTCCATTTAGAGCTAAGGAAGTTTGGATGGTCTTTAGACTCCTGGGTAAGGAGTGGCGTTGAAGGGGGGCACAACTTAAGCCTTTTGTTTCCTTCAGGTGCAGATGAATTATATCTGSTCTTTATTTCAAGCCCTCTAGCTCTGAAGCCAAGGGGGAAAGCAGGCCAATTGTGGCAGGAATAACTGGGGTTATTCCATTTTTAGTTATTATACCTGTAGAGGGGATGATCACTGAAGCTTGCCTGATTTTATCAACTATCTTAGAAGAACCTTCAAAGCCAGAGCTGCTGTTCTGAAAACCCATTCCCAACCATTGTAGAGGAACATTTTGCAATTTGCCTAATCAATATTGATTATTCATTGATTGAATGCCATTTTCTTCCAATTCAGTGCTCATGATTGCCATGTTCATGGTTGCTTTTATACAGAACTCTTTACCTGCACAGAGTGTTGCATCTAAATGAAAACCACCCAAACAATCAGAAGGATCCAAGTGAGGCTTTTGATTTGTGAATGAAATTTAGAAGTCACAACTATTTCCTTCCAGCRTTATCCCAGTTCTACAGTGCATCAATCCAGGCATGTATGCAATTAATTACCCTAAGATATTTCCAAACATCACTGAAGTTGTGCTTAGTGCTAAACCTGAGCCCTTGAAAAATGTCAGCACTGGRTTTGAACTACKTGGAGGRTTTTAACAGAAATTTTTGGAGAGCRTTTTCAGGTGCTGAAATCTGCCAAGTTTTCTGYAGGGTATCCAGACACCATGAGATGYTGGTAGCCAAACTAGAGAACATTTGTTTAACACAAATGATAACATTTGGGTCAAAGAACCAGTTGAACAATATGACTTATTACTGCAGGCTGAACCAAAACCACACTTGCAACTGCATGGGGCAATGAGGAACAGCAAACAGAAAGCTGAAGGGGCAAGTCTAAGTCTAACACTCGCAAAACCCATCACCTTGGCAAATCACCCAACTTGTCTGTGCCTCAGTTACACTGTCTGAAACACTGAGATAACAACAACACTCAGTCACCTTTGAAAAGAAGTGAGAGATCCTCCAACAAAAGCAGCGATAAGTGTGAAATATTCATTATAATATTAAAGAACAGATGGCCAAAGCAGAGATCCAGTTAAAAGGACTGCACAGAGTTATAAGAGAGCTCTTGGTGTGACGTATGCGCTTTACGATGTGCATTCCCTCAGACAATACATGATGAGTCGGCTGCAGCAGTTTATGTTCTGGATTAGAGCATACGCATAAATAAAGCTACGTTTTTATGTGATCCCAACAAATAAATGGGAAGCACGGACAGGAATGTCTAGCTGATGGAAAAATGAGACACCACAAACAAACCACAGCTTGATGATAAAAAAAAAGAAGTCCAAGATTTATATGGCACAGCTGGCTATGTGTAGTGCTTTTGTAAGCCTACAGCATCTGGTCACTTGTTTTAAATGTCTGCATAGATAGAGGCCTGAACCTTGCACAACCCAGGGAAAAGAGGCAATGTCTCATGGTAAACCACACAGCCAGGCATTGCACAACCCCCTGGTGCAATAGAGAGGAGCCTGACTCAAACCCCAGGTGAGAAGGGGTGGGAGGTTCCCTGCACCACAAGACACGACTGTCGAGCTGCGTGTCTGTCCTGCAGTCAGAGAGTCACAGACACCAACACACCCACAGCTTTGTGACCCAGCTGTGCTGGAGCTGGAGCATATCTTCTAGAAGGATGTCCAAGCACAAACATGATTAACAATTTCACCATCTCATCTCTGTGAGCTACACTGATTTCTGCTAACACACATCACTGGAGAACCTGACCCACTGTCCTTCAGCAGCTCTAAGAAACCGTCTCAAAACTCCCCAAATGTTCCTTTATGAAGTAGATGGTGCTTCTTCATCAGTAAAAACACAGTGAAATTATAAACCCTGATGCAGAGAGAGGAAGAAATGGGCCTTCTTCATGTTTTTCTTGCAGAGTATTCAAGCCTTCCATTTTTATCAGATTATATTTTTACCTGAWTTTTCAAGAGATTGCACAAGAAGTTGTGGGAGAAACACCATCCCAGCTGTGGTGTGAGTAACTCCACAAAAGAAGGGAATGGAGCTCATTGGGCTGCAAGGCAGCACCACAGCAGAATTTGGGTTGGCCAAAGGGTGGTGAGAAGGGAGAGAGAAAGGTACATTTTACATCTGCATATGAAAAAACTCTATGCAAAGTCTAGAGGTTGAATAAGAATAATAAAGAAAGTGCCACAGGAAGATGCTGAAGACAGCTAGCTAAATTCTGAATTTGTGAAAGCTGTAGCAGTCAATGGAAGAAGTTTCTAAGACTTAAAATATTTCTCCAGCTTTTAAACCTGCCATGCTCTCACTGGAAAGGTAAGACATGGTAGGCCCCCAACCTCCTATTTTTTTTAAATTCTGACCAAAACGCAAAGGTTTGTGCTCCCTCTGTTGGCTTTAGGAAAGAGATTTGGTTTTGTTTTGTTTTCCCCGCAAATATCATCCTTCATTTTGTTCTGACATCAGTGAAAGGACAAAAACGCATTTGTGTGACGAGATGTAATTTACACTGAAGTTTCTCTTGTTTAAACAAGAAAATGGACGTGCTAATTTCAGCTCCATCCCAAATGCAAAGAAAATGAATAAACATTTAATAAACCAACTGCCAAACTGGAGGAAGATTAAAGTATTCCAGTACTGCAGAAGGAAATACTGCAACCAGAAGAGAGATAACACCGCACACACAAAGTTATGTCACAGATAAGTCAGTTGGTGTCTGCAGATCATTCAAGAGTTTACAGAAGCCTACATATMCCAAAATGTGCATTGCTCACAGCATTTTCTACTGCACCTACTTTGCTTTTAGCATCAAAAAAAGAATTTTTAAACTGGGTAAGATGAAAAAGTCCCTATTTCAGAACAAGATGAGTGTGAGTCTGAGATGATATAGAAGACGAATAAGAARAAAAGTGTGACAGAAGGATGGATCAAATTATTGCAATTTTTTTTCCTCTGGTGTTAATTATTTACAATGTATGTTTCTTATCTACAATCTGTTTTTCACTGAATCTTTATTCAGCACGAGGGAGCCCTGATCTTGGTGGGTTTTTAGCTGCTACTGCAACACAAATACTAAAATATKATATTAGAGACACTTGCTCAATTATTAATTTTTAGGAACAGGATGTAAAGTCATTATCTGAAGAATGTGAAATGGTTTTGATTTCAATAACACTAATGACTTAGACTTTTGTTGGAACCAAATGGCTCCACTTTGGCCCTCAGAGGAGGCTGAATCCGAGGTCTCTGTGCCTAACTCACGATCCTACCCAACAYTCCCAATTTAAATGGGTGCAAATTGATTGGTGAGACAGTGCTACRTGCCAGATGTACCATTTGCTTTGGTAGCCTTGAAATTAAAATGCGGTTTCCCAGCCCACATCCATAACCACAGACCAAGAAGGCATTGCATWAAGGCAAAAAACCACCAGACTGTAGAGCTACTGTACAACAGAGCATGGAAAGGRCGTCCAGCTGACCCTCAGCTCTGGGTGTTTGACAGCAGCACCAGTTCAGCATCCCCTGTCTGAAATGCCAGCTCCCCATCCATCCCCCTCCCTGCCTGGCTGAACTTGTTTGTCGCTGGCTCCCAGCCCAAAACTTGTGACACTGCAATTAAGCCAGGGTGGCATGTGTAGTCTGTAGGTATTTTAGCCATTTTGCCAAAGCTAGAAAAATCCTGACTGAACTGGAGCAGGAAAACAATTTGCTGAAACATCACCTGGAGCAGGAAGTTATTAGATGCTTGAGTGACTTCTAGAACASAAAACTATGTCTGAATATGTACACGAGGCAAAACAGATGTTGTCTTGACCTCTGCACGCTGGAATCTTATAGCAGTTCTGTTTACTCTCTGCTGTCCATAATGCATCTTTAAGCCAGGTGCTGCCACTTATCAGGTATCTACATCTCTTGTTTAAACAAATGTTAACTGAACTTGACAGCAAAGGGGACCCCTGCAGCAAAATCGGCAGAAGACAGCTTTAAAGCTGCCTTCAGTTCTCACTCCTGCAATAACTGAAGTTTCGTGTGACTAGGTAAGGAGTGAGGGTAGAAAGTTAAACTTTTGACCCCATCTCCATGGGATTTCATAGCCAGTCTGCCTGGCTCTCCAGCAGGGTGTAAGGCTTGGCTTTGCAGGCAGGAGGAGAGCTGGTGTTCAAGAGCTGGCAGGAACCATGCCATGGGCTCTGTCCCCTGCCCATCAGCCTCTTCAGGGGCCTTTGAACCAGCACATCTCTTCCAGGGCTATCATCATTACTCYTGTTTGTGTCATGACTACAGCTGGCATCACAAAATATTCCTTGCACCATGGCTGCTGCCACCTGCTTCCCCCACGGCCACATCCTCACCCCTGGAAAGAGCTGCAAGAAGGCACTGCAGGCCGTGCTGT
>NW_026623296.1:1695533-1712425 GCF_030028575.1 Malurus melanocephalus | reverse complement strand
AGGGCAAGACAAGGCCAGAATGCTCTGGGTCTGGTCTTACATGATGTCCAGGCAGCAGAGTATCTCCACCAAGGGCTGCAGGTTTCTGCAGTCCCTGTGCTCCCCTGGGAAATCTCACAGCCACTGACAATGTTTGTGAAATTAAACTCCATCACCTCTCTGCTCAGGGCACCCTATAACTCTGCAGCCATGAAGCAAAGACAAAAGCACTTCAAGAAGGTTTTGCAGGAAACCTTTTCCTCCTTCCCTCTCTCCTCACAGCTCCAGGAGCACACAGATGAGATAAAGAGTTTTCAGATACTCACAAATGCCTGCAAGGAATTTTGATGCTGGAGCTCAGGAAACACCACCACTGGAAGGAAATCAGTGTGAAGGGTTTGCTGTCAGCAGGGAGCCAGGCAGCACGGTCAAGACACAGCTTCATCCATGCTTCATCCATCATAATGGATGTGATGGAAAGTGCCCTCATTTCTGCATTGCAAACTTTTTGGTGCCCAGTGGAGAAGAGTTTACAGGATCTTAGCACAGCTATTTCACCATTTAAATGCTGCTGAGGAGATAAACTCTCTTYTATATATAAATACTCCTCCTATCAAAGCTAACTTTGGATTGAAACTTGTCTGCTGATTGACTGGATTCAGTTTTTCTGAAGTGTCTGTCATTAACTTTTCAAAACTGCTTCAGGAACCCAGAGACAATCCAGCACACATTATATGATCAACCCATCAATATTTCAATTAAAACTGGATTAAGGCCATAGCAAATAGGTGCTGGTACCACTGACAACTGGGACAAAACATGTTAAAACTCTGTCAGGATCCTGCTATTCAGTTGTTTATGAAAAGTTTAGGAAATCCAAAAAATTGGATGGTAAGGAGTCGGATTCAACATTTGAGATAAATCCCCGAGGTTAATTTCAGAGAATCAAAAYAAGTGTTTGTGTAGAACCAAGGGAAGACACTTTGCTCAACTTTAAAAAATGGKGAATAATTTTGGCTTTTGTTCTTCTAATAAAAGAATCAATCTATGTAGTAAAAAGCATGTAACTATCCACAATAGCCTTTTGGATATCAAAAATGGATGTGGGATGAAATTTTTGTGCTTTTCTGCAGACTGGGAATGCTGCTGGTTCACAGCTAGAGCTCGATGCCCAARGTCTGTCTTTTGCAGCTTCAGTGAGCTGTGTCTGCGAGAGATTCTAAGTGCAAAGTTAAAGGTCATTAAAAAAATCAAACATTTTGCCCCTGCAGAGGCTCAGGGTGGGGACATGCTGAAATAATCACCTGGAGAAAAATATTCRCTTGAACTATGGTTTTCTGCCTTACATCCTTCTCTCACAGCCAGTGCTTTACCTCCTGTCACTTCATCAGAAGACAGAAAGGGAAGAAAGATCAGGTCAAATATCACCACCATCACATGGAAGACAATTTCTAGAACTCCTTCATTTCCAAGGCTCCTTCCTTAATGCCTTGCAGAAAGGAGGCCTGGTACAATAAGAACTTTGAAAATTCTTTCACATAACCCAGATGTATAAAAAGGGAAATCACATTCAGAGTGGGATACCTGATATCAGGTGGTGATATTTTCCAAAATACCATGCACATATTGTCCAAAATACCATGCACATATTGTCCAAAATACTCAGCACATTGTCCAAAATGTACTACAGCACTGATGAGGCTCCTGAATATTTTGGATATACCACATATGCATATAAAGTGTACACATATTCCTTCCTGCCTTCAGCTTAATAAGCTCCCCTTTGCTCCTCAGCCACTAATTCATGTTGGGGATTTCTACTGATGCATGCTTACAGGTCTGTTATACACTGAGGCAAATATTCCTATGTTGGCTGGACTACCCAATTCTATTCTTGAAGAAWAAGACACAGAATTTATTGGGGGGAAAAAAGAAATCTCTTTTAATGGTATTGGGAGGACTGTAATTTTGCTAAAACATTTAACCTTGCTCCCAATATGTTTGTTATGTAGTGTGCCACAAGTGTCAGGTACCAGAGTTTGAAAGCAATTCCAACCTGAGAGACTACAAATTTCTTTTTGCAATGGCTGTGTTGCTCATCTCAAAAAAGTCTCAGGCTGTAGAAGATTAGCAGTGATGGGGCACATCAGCAGCTAATCTCTGCTTTAAAACAACGGCTGCAGAGAGGAAGAAATGTGCCAGACTCGGAATAGCACTGGTCACAGAAACAGGTGAAGACATTTTTTCCATTTAAACATAGCAAGTGGATGTCAGGGAGAGCAGGGAAGTGCTGTGTGAAGTGTACACTGCTACCCAACCATCAGAGGTTTAAAATTCCCTGATGAAATGCAGTCTCATCCAGTTCCCTCTGTCACACTGCCCATTTAACCCTGCTTGAGAAGGGAGGAGGTCAGTGAGAGTTTACTGACCCACTGGACATCAGGTCAGACTGTGGGTGGTGGCTTGTGTGGTCATCAAAGAGAAGAAGGAAGCTTGTAGTGGACAATGCACTGAGTAAAGCCTGAAACAGAGGCCATCTCCAGGCCAGAAAGGAGATGTTAGGCAGGTGAGGMTGTTTTTGAGGATGCGCAGACTTCAGCCATGGCAGTCTCATTCCTCATGTGATAAACTCTGCAGTCAGCAGAACTACAGGCTGCCAGAAAAAAAAAGCATCACTAACACTCAGGAGGTTTTTAGAACAGGACAGCTTGTTCCTGCTGCAAAAGTGGGAACACTAAATGAGCTCAATAATTTCAGTCTCTAAACCTGTCGTTACCTGCCCTGCTGCTGATAGTGCTGTTATCTTGTTACTTCTGCATGCGTGCTTCCTGCAAGGATTGGAGTGTTACAGCTCTGAAAGGATATCTGGTTTGCTTGAACATCACGAGACTAAAGAGATAAACTGAAACAAAAACCACACCTATAATGAGCAGAGAAGAGCCATGCATTTCAATGAATGGAGGCCATACACTCAGTGCAGACCTGAGTTTAGTTACAGAACAGCGAAGAGCAGCACTACATCCACTGAAAGTGTATAATTTACCAACCATTGAGGCTTTGTTAATATTCCCCTTTTACAGATTTTTTTTTTTGCACCGTCTGATTAGCTAATTAAAGTTGTAGGCTGTTTCCTTTCAATCAGAGCTGTGAGCGTGTACCAGATGCCAAACATCATGACATGCAGAAAGGCAGGGAGCTCGGGGAGATGGAGGGGTGCAGGAGAGGATCAGCCCTGCCAAATTACCCCACTCAAAATGGGCTAAAACATCTGGTTTGATTAATCCTGTCCTGGCACAAGGTTCACTGTGCTGTGGAAAGGGGTACAGCACTGGGTGCGACAGTCAGAAAAACAAATATATCACGGAAATATTTACAGCAGCTTCACACACGTCTGGTTGGGTTAGATGGGAGGGACAACCCCCAGATTAGCATCCCTCGGAGCAAACGCGTCTCCAACGAGCTCTTGTTGGATGTGCTGGCACATGAGCAGAGAACTGAGCCTGATCCAGCTGGGCACAGCACCTTCTACCCTGAAAATCCTTCCTGACATCTTCACCTGGAGCTACTTGCAGCATTCACCCCTGAAAAGTGGGTTTTCATTGTTAGTGAGAAACAGTCAATAAAGAACTGATTGACAACCCCTCACAGAGCAAAACCAGCTCCAAAATAGGTACATTTTCCTGTGGCTGTGCAGCACTGCTTCCTGCTTAAGGGTAGAAAAAAATTTGGGAGCTCTCTGGGGAAGGCTGGATCAGTGCTTTCTTTGTTGTGCTGCTTAGCAAATAATCTGGGTATGTCCTGAAAATGTGAGACAAACCTTTGGTCTGGAATTGGATGAGAAGGTACGGGGTTAAGGTATAAATTGGTAAATTTGAAAGTGCTTGGTTTAAGATTTGACTGGAAGATGGGGTTTCAAATTTCATGTTCTGAGCTAGGAATTGTAATGTCTCAATTCTAAAGAAGGTTTAAAGGTAAAGAAATAACAGCACCCCCAAGGTGCACTGGGCTGACTTAAATACTACAACAGGGTTAGCTGAGATTGAGAGTTTCTCACTCCTCTTCCAAAATCACTGGAAATTASTGTTTAAATAGAATTTGGCTGAGTCACCAATTAAAACAATTTGGTTTTAAAATTCAACATGGTATAAAACAGAGAAATTTTTGATCCACTAGTAAGGTGACCAAAGTACAAGACAACAGAGAGGAAGTGATCAAGGCAAGGCAATCTAGGACTTCTAAACGTAAGGATAAACTGCAAAATGCTCTGCAGAGGTACAGAAAAAATCTTTAAATATTTAACTATAGTTGTTTTAAATGCAGATTGGGCTCCATTTTCTTGGCATTGTGGATTTTCTTTCCATTTCAAGGCTAGCAAACCTCCTGGAATTTTACCAATAGCCATGAAAGATTTAAAAATTTGAGTAGCTGTGGCAAGAATGTGCATAGCTGATAAATAGGAAGAAAACATTTGGACTGTCTTGCGGTTCATCCTATTGTATCACAAATTTCTTTATCTAAAATTATGGCAACTGGAAAAGACCTAAGCTGAACATTTAAAAAACCTTTTACCAAGAGTTCATACACACATATTTTATACAYTGGTAGTTATATTTCTTTTGCCCATTGGAGCTCACAATGATAGTTTGCTTACAACCAGAGGGATCCAAAAAGAAATAATGCCAACACGCTCAGCATATTTCTAAAATATTTTTTCCGCTAAAATGTGCGTCATTCCAAAAACATGTCTGAGTGGTTATATTTTGGGTGAGGAACAAAATCAAGAAAAAGTGTCAAATACATCTTTACACTACAATATTTCACAGCCTATTATATAAGATGGTTATTTACACAAACATAAGCTTAATATGTGCAAAAAGCAAAGGGGGGAAACCTCACATTTAGGATTCGCTAGAGAAAAGCAGCAAATCTACAGGTAAACTGGGTAAGTCCTTTAGGTCAAATGGGGTCACCAGGCTGGCTAAAACCTGAGCTGGCATCACACCAGTGTAAAACCTCTCCTTCCTTCACAAAGGCCTCCACATTCATTGCTCAGAGATATGAAATTTTGTACATTTTTTCTGTTCATCACATCTGATTTGAAACCCAGGAGACAAAACTGCTCTCTCCACAGCTCCAGCAGGTCCCTGCTTTTATTGCATCAATCAAACCACAAAACTATTTGCTGATCTCAGGTGGAGCAGGGCCTGTGCATCTCACAGGGGTCAATTCACTCTCTCTGCTTCTCCTGGAGGAGTGATGGGGCTGTGTGTGTGACAAGCCCCTGTAAATCCCTGAGCTCCACCTTCAGGGAGGATCCTTGGATATCCATATCTACCTGTGAGTGTGTTCAAGGACCCACCCTCACCCTCTGCCCTGGGAAGGGCTCTGSTCCTGTTGACAGATCCCTGCTTCCTGGCTGGCCTGGGGTGTTGAGCAGTTCTTGCTACYAGAAGTTTCTGTGGCTGGAAATTAATTTTGCTCAATAGGTAACATATGACTGCAGGAATTTTGGTATGGGAATTGGGAGTTAAGAGAGAGCACAGGGAAAAAGGTTACAAGGGCTATTCCAAAGTGTTGCTAAAGGCTTTACATGGCCATGAATAAAAAGGAACTTGTAAATAGTGGTTTTGATAGTCTTTTCTGAGGCTTAAAAGTGACATTTCCTCTACTTCACCTTATTGCAATAATAACACAGATTTGCTATGCCACATATTTCTAGAAATCTTGCAGGACACTGAAAGCTGACTATAGCCTATTCATCCTTTCTGCATGCAGAAGAGTGTGTTCTTGGACCTTTAAAAGTTTTCCATTTGGGGGAGTAGAAATGTCTCCTCTAAGACCCAATTAATCATTGCACGCTGYGAGGCACCTCTAATGTACAGATTTAACGAGACAAGCCTTCCTGGTTTAGTTTTTTCCACCTTTGAATAAGTACTCCTTGACACATAAAAATCAAATGTAAACAGCGCTAGGACCAAAACCCATGTTCTTGGAACCGCACCTAATTTAGAACTGTAAGAACTTGGGAATGTTTATATTTCATCCCTGAARTCTTCATCTGTTTATATCTAAACTGCAATCTGAACTTAGACACAACTACAAGGCTCAGTGAAATAGGAGAGTGTTCCCTTGAGCCATAGTCCTGGAAATCCACCATCTTTTTTCTTCATTAATATCTAATCCCCATTTAGTAAGAATTTAGCTACTTTTATCCTGATGTGAAACTTCAGGGCTGCCTATTTCACTCTGCTGCCTGCTGCTTCTAAATACAGCAGTGCTGGTGGCGGAGGTGGTGATTGTGAGTCATAAACACTCTGTCATTGTAACATGTCAGATTTGTCCAAAAGAAACATATTTTTATATCTTAGATTATTTTATTATTAGTTTTAGAAGGTTCGTTTAGCTCCTAGCAAAGCCACGAGGAAGAATTATGCACTTAAGCATTTCTGTCTCAGATGTGTAATGCCTTGCAGTCATTTAACATGCTGAGACAAACAAGAGAATCCCCAGAGTGCTCATCTACTATGGGACTTATTTCATACTGCATCAATAATGTAAATCGAGATGTGAAGATAGCTCCTTGTTTTTCTAAGATATGATTACACCGGTGCAGACAACATCCACTCAGCTCCATTGGAAACACCAGAGTCAGCTCCCTGATAAAAACCTGGCCCATTCTTTATCTGAACAGAAGAAAAAATTATGCTATCAACAGGAAATTGTTGGGAGCAGCCTGGCGTTGTGAGATCAGTTGTTTGCTGCAATGTTTTCCAAGTCCCAGGTGAAGTGTTGGAGAGCCCAGTGCAATGGTTAATATTTCTCTCTAATGTGACTTCAGATGTTACTTTTTGTTCTTCTCAATGAGCTACTCTTTCTCACATTTAGTCACTGTGGTGAACAGCAATTCATATAAGCAGACCTCACACAAATTAATTCAGCTGGATTCTTTGAGTCTATAAGGACTCACCCATGAAAAACTTGCCCCATCTTACCTAGGTACTTTTGGAAAATGGAAGGATGCTTGGTGGAAAATGAAAGTCACCAAGAAATTCTTCTTTTTCTCAGTTTGACCTTTTATCTGCCCTAGTAAGACACGCAGCATTATGCCTAGTTAACATCCTGGTGCAGTGCCCGTATCTGCTATTGTACAATACATCGAACAAACATAAAAGACATCAATCAAAATCCTCAAAATGTCTTTTTCTGCCAAGATGCATRAACGTTTCCTATCTCCCATCAAATTATTTTAATTACAGCTGCTGAGCTTCATAATTATTTTTAGCCAGGCTGGCTTTTCGGTTGTTATTGAACATATGATATGCAATATATTGCATTTATACATCCTACTGGATTTTCTTATAGCAGAGCGACTCCTGTAGCTGAGATGGAGATTGTTTTTGTGTTATTATGAAACCATTCGACCTTTTGCTGGAAATTTTCCAGCATCTTTAGTATCTTKCTAAAGATTTGAAGAGAGCAAGGCAGTGAGAAAAGAAAATTTTGTATGCWCTCTCTGGTTGTTTCCTTCTATGGCTTTTCTTCTTCTCCCCAAAATGTTTCACACTGATAATTTTTTTACAAAAATCCTATAGCTCCAAAACAAATAAAACTGAAACATGATATGGACAGATTCTTACTGACAAGAGGAGCCAAATCACTTTTTTTCATGRCTTGCTATAATCCAAGATCATAGAAGCAGGACCCTTATCTTTTCATGATCTTTGTTTTCARCTACACATCCTTAACTTTGCTTCATTTTAGGGTCTCTCCCTGCAGGCAATAAAAGAGAAGGTAATTCCTGAAACAAATAAAAAAAAAAGTAAGCTTGGCTTCAGCTGAGTAAAACCAATTGGGTTTCAAATTTACACCACTGAGAGCTGGTATGTTTGAGTGCCACTGAAACACACACCATTTATAACACGACAATAGTGATCCTCTTCTGAAAGGCATTGCTAAATGTGCAAGTCACTTAGCCAGGAAGAATTTGTATTGCATTTCTGAAAGCAAAATTACAATAGCTGACAAAACATGAAAGTTTCATCATGGTGGATTAGAATGCGCACGAGGAATTCAAAGGAATTTATCGTTACTCAACATTTCAGCTGACGCTCCTTAATGCATCTTTGGGGAGCAGATTTGTCTCTGCACTCTGTAGAAAACCCTTGTGCATAAAGAGGTTGGATTACAGAAACCTAGTAAATAATAAAACAAACAGCTAGTTAGGCTATACAGCCAGAAGAGCAAATATGTGTTGTTCTTACATTGCTGATCCCCAAAGAAAATATCTTTCTTTACAGCTAAAACGACTGTTTCTTTGCCCAGGAACTTCCATGACAGGAAGGGATTGGCAGGTGATTTTAAGATTCCTTGTCCCTCCTTGCTTGTCATAGACCATGCTTGAGCAGGTTTCTTTACATTTCAAAATACATAACAGAGTGCTTGCAGATAGAAATCTTGATGCCACCTCTCCCTGACAAGTAAAATGCTCTCAGCAGTTATGATTTCCAAAGCTCTGTCCAAAAAAGAACAGGAAAAGTATGCAGCTGGTATTTCTTAGACACAAAAGATTTCAAACAAACAAACAAACAAAAAACCAAACAAAACCGGTCCTTTTGGTTGAAAGGAGACACCATGCCAACTGGCTTTGGATAAGATCAGGAAAAAGTTTAGCAACCTTAACGCATTATTAAAAAAGACACCAGAGAGGAAAGGGAGGACATTCAGCTCTCAGCCGAGGAAATATCACTCAAAGGTACAGCATGAAAACCCTGGGGGTACATACAGAATCACAGGATACAAACAAACTTAGGAAAACAAACGGAATGAACTGTCCTAACTCCATCCTGCAGCACATGGAGCCTTTYCTAGCGGCTTCCAGATTGCACTTCATACTGCAGCAAAAATGTGACATTGCAGTAGACTTTTAACGTCATTAGCTTCCCTTTTATTACTCCAAGACACTTTAATTATTAAACMAAAAAAAAAAAAAMMAWTTTGTACAATCTTTTAGGGAATAGCTCTTGGCCTTGTACCACACGTCATTAGTACATTGAGACAAAACCAATTGCTTCTGCGAAGTTCAGGAAAMAATGTTTGGAAGAGTGGTAAACAAAATTGAGAGAAAGGTTACTGAAAATGGACAAGACTGACAATAAAACATCTGAAGGCAAAATTGTGTGTTAGAAATTTGGCTTTGTATGAATTTACATACCTAGTAATTAAAATGTGGAGGCCACAGTCTCTAAATGTGGAACTCTCATTCTACTGAAGACAGGGGTATGATCCCTTCAGCATTATATTCAGGTATTAAGTTGTCAACGAAAGAACAGATCCATTCTAAGATGCTCACACAGGAGTATATTTAGCAGGTGCACTTCTGTATTTCAGCCTCTGTGAGAATATTGTGTGGAATTCTGGATCCTCACTTTGAAAAGTACATTGAAAAATTAGGCAATTATAGTAGAAAGTCATAGGAAACATTAAAGAAATTGAAAAAGATGCTGTCTCATGGAAAAGCTCACTTAGCCTAACTCTGACAGGATCACGRAGCAACTTTATCACAGTCTGTAGAAATTGGACAATGRACTGAARGGAAGTCTCCTGACCACTCGCCAGYCTSWGCTCAGGTTGCGGTGGATCCTCAGTTGCTGGAAATTTTTAAACATTGATTTTAAAACTAAAACTACCCTAAAAATTTTTTCTGTTTCTGGCTTTTTCAGGCCTGGGTTACACAGGAAGTCTGAGTGACTGGGTTTGGTGTTCCCCTCTGCCCTTACCTCTGTTTTGCCCAGCATTTCCAGTTCTCACTGATGATCCTCAGCAGTTTTGATATGTAAAAAGCCCATTAAAAGACCGTGTGCTACAGCACCARCTCACACCTGTCACCTACAGCAGGCAACTGCTCCCAGCATCAGCAAATGCTGCACAGTAGGATTATTCTAGGATCAGTCTTTCCCTTCTGCACAGCCACATTATTCTCTTCCCAATGGACATGGGCAGGAGCTGCTTTCACTGCCCAGGATGTTTTTGCACTAAGAAAGATCCCAGATTTTTCCTAGATAAGAAAAATCCCCCACTGATCCCAAACTCTTCTGCCCCACAGAGAATATTCTTCATCTCCAGGAAGGATCCCTGGAGCACGCCCTCCCATCCACCTCTTGGGAAAGCAAACAAATGAGGATGTGGCCCCACGCCCTACTATCATATATAACACTTTTAATCATCTTACCTATGAAAAGTGCCGTGTAAGCTCTTTTTATCTCCTGGCTAGTTTCATATTAATATATTATCTCCCTGCAACTCATGACTACTTCCAGCTCGTGCCAGRGAAATAGGAAACTGTTTAGATGCATTGTTCCTATGGCAAAAATCAAAGAAAGAGAAGGCGAAAGTATATTACAGAGAATTGAAAACAGGTACCTTTTATTAATGTAGCTGATAGTGCCGTACAGTTCACTGTTCTTGTTTAATTGGGCTACATATTGATTCGATTGTGGCAATGCAACTAGACAAATGTTCCCTAATTACATTTTAAATTCAACTTTCTGGGGCTGAAGGTGCTTTTGAAGGCGACACGAAGCTGCGGCGCTGCGCGGGCTGACGTAAAGTTGCGCCGACGCTGAGCGGTTGTGCCCAACACTGAACCACTGCAAAGCCCTCATTAAAATAAAAAGCAGCTCCGTAATGATATTTACATGACATTCAAAGTGCTCTTTGTTCTTACAATAAAATACATTCCAGATAATTCCACGCTACCAACYGTAGTTCCCATTATTCAATTTTGCGATTTTCCTCGTGTAAGCAAAGATTTTTTTGTAACATGTTCGCTAATTATTACTTTTGTGGGGAAAGGTTCAGAAGTATTTAGGCTCCTAGGAGAGTGAAGACAAATGCATTATAGAAATAATGCATTTAGCCTCCAGGAGTAACCCTCAGCTCACTTATAAAAGCTCTTGCCAGTCAAATCTACAGAATGCTATTTGATTCAACTCTGGGGGAAGAAAGAGAAACACTTGCCTGCCTCCAAAGTTCAAGCAAAGATGCTTGAATTGCAGCTGCCAAGATGGGAGGTGGCAGAAAATGGAGGACTTGAATCTAGGGGGAGAATAAGTAAAAAAAATATTTATACATTCTGTCGTTCAGCTCTAATTGCTTCAAAGATTATTTATTTTTCATTTTTTTGGAAAATAGCTTGCAGCTTCTTAACATATTTTTCAAAGAAGGAGCTGGAAGGCATAATAAAAAGCAAGCAGGGATATGCTTTCCGAATAGTCTGAAATAATTAATGTGAGAATGCTTCCGCTCGAGCATTTTTTATGAACAAAAAATACATTATTTTTGCTTTTAAATTGGAGATAATTTGTTACACGGAAGTGGTGGTTTCTTTAATCTTGAAATAATGCTAATTACAATGGTATTTGGAATCTGAATTTTTGCAGAGCTATTCCCTCGTTTGCTGCTGACATAACGAAGTTACTTACAGACTTCAGARGCTTGTGGCACAGCCCCACTTTGTTTGCCTGTTGTCCCTGTTGGTTTTCCAGTCCCAAACCTCATTATTCCCCTGATTTGATTATGTGGGGGTTTCATCTCCTCTAGTTCACAGTCTCTTCACTGTGTTTGGAGCAACCCATGGTCCAAACAAAATCGTCTTAAGGCTCACCATCAACAGCAGCTCTTCCCAGAGAGTGACCAAAGCTCACAGTCACAGCTAAGCCCCCAGGAACAGCAGCATCTCCCAGACTACACCACACCACAGCACATTTCCAGGAGGAAGGTTTTGTCTGTTTATTTTCCACTGAAAAGCAGCTTTTACTTATTTTGCTGCGGGATTGCCAGGGAGCTTAGTCATGGAGCTGCACTGGACACCTGCACAAACACAGACAAAAAGCAAACCCAATCTTTGTGCTAAAATCTTGTAGTCACAGTGTATCTCTGATCAGGTACATGGACACTCCCTTAGYATCCCTTTGATTGCAAATCAAGGTTGGTTTAATTTAGCAGAGATGGATCCTGAAGCTCAAAGTCCTGGCCCGTCCCTTTCCACCGGCTCTTCCCAGAGGCGTTTGCCACACCGTGGGGCTGCATGGCAGGAATTCAGTGGGTGTATTTACCTGCTGGAAAGCAGAAGCAGACACTGTTCCTGCAGCCAGGGAGTTTCATTTGGCAGAGAARCAGGTGCTTATCCACCGGGCAAGGCTGGCACTCCCTCCTGTCTGCTCGGGGCTGAGCACACAAACAGAAACAGCGCGCCGCAGGTACACGGACGCGCCGCGCTCCTTTCTCCAGGCATCTTTCATTATTCAGCATGTTTTCACCACTGAACAACAAATTGTTAGTGGTATAACAAGACAGGAACACGTGTTTGGGTACAGTGTGCTARCTGCAAAGCCTGGCATCTTGCTCTGCCGAGAGGCAGTTCCCTGCTCTGACAGGGTCAAAGCCACAGCCGAGGTAGCAGTGAAGCTTCTGGTGGTGTTGAGAATGGGTGGGTGAGAAATCATTTTTCCAGGAATGAAGATGATGAGAGTCCCTATTTTTGTCTTCTTTTGCAAAGCCAATATTACCTCTCCTCCATAAAATACATACACAGTCTGGAATAGGGAGCCAGGTGAGGTCTTAGGTAAAAGGATTTCCAGGTTCTAGACCTGAGCCATCAGCAGGYTGGTGGTTTTATTCAATGTGATCAAAGGAAAAGCAGGGAGCAGAGGAAATTGATTACAATGAGAATTTTTTTAGCTGCTGTGATTAGTGGTGAGCAAAACATCTGCAATGATAAGTCAGGAAAACAGACTGAGCTTTTATTTTGAAAAGTACTAGCTGGGTCTGAGGTAGGAAGATGCATAGACCTGTGAATCATCAGCATAGAGGTAGTAGTTAAATTTGTGTTTTCAGATGAAGATGGATAAGGCCAAGCCTCTAAAACAAAATCAGAAATAGATTTGAAAGATGAACAAGCAGAAAGCAGAGACCTAAGACCAAGAAACAAGTATTAAGAAGGGCGGGGATGTAGGATATCAACAGTTCAAGGCAGCCACAGGTTCTCAAAAGGTTACCTGGTGCATCCCTCTGCCCTACAGCAAGATCAATTATCCTCCTGTCTTTCCTTTCAGAAGTCTGTCTGCCCTGCTCTGGATGGCCTCCAAGAGCGGAGATCCCACAGCCTCTGCAGGCCGTCTACCTCAGTGCTTTATTATCCTGATTGTTATGAAAGTTTCCTGATGTCTAACCGGAATCCTCCGCTGTAATTTAAGCCCATTATGTCATGTCCTTTCCATTATGCACAGATTGTTTCTGTCTTCCCTGCCGCTGTTTCTTCTGTAATTACTTTCATGTCCCCTCTCAAGCGCTTATTATTTAAGCTAAACAACCTCAATCGGCTGATCTGTCCTGCGAGCTCAGGGTTTCGAGATGTTGTGTTCAGGCTCCTCTCCAAACAAACGACAACTTCTCTTGAAACAGGGAACACAGCCGAGGAAAAAGGGCAAAACTTCCCACCTGTCCCAGTGATAGCTCTGTTTGAGCACTGCATGTCACAGYGAGATGTCACCTGGACCCCCAGCCAGGCTGTGATCAGTGATGATCCCAAATCAGCCAGGTTTTTTTTTTCTGTGTGTAATTGGGTAGCTTGTTATGCTTAAATACCATCAATTTGCACCCATAAGGCTTCTATTTCTGTGCTCAACTGCAACCTGGGCAGGAGTCTGTTCAGAAAGATCATTCAGTTGAGGGTGCAGTATATCTATCCTCTGTATTTCCTACACATCRGTTTTTGATATCGCTCCTTTGGAGAAAATGGTAAAAAGCTATCAATCTAGAATCAAATTATTTTTCCATTAGTCTTCAATGCCTATTGTGTCTGGGCCCAAAAGATGTCTTTAATTTGTTATTTAAAGACTTCTGGAGTCTGTGAAATATTCAGAATGACATTCTGTAAATAATATTTCTCGTTTTCTTTTCCTGCAAATTTCTTTTTTGGAAATAAGACACTCCTCTATATTATAKGTTTATATTTGTTTAAAAATCTGAGCCTTGGTGTTTTGAATCCATCGGTCTCTGCAAAAATATTTTCCATTACCAAAAGTGCATATTCATGTTTTCTTATCTAAATGCCCCTTTCACAAAACATCTACAGGAAAATATCCATTTCCAACTCACACAATGGCCCAACATGACTTTATATTGTCCCCAACACATTTGTCCCATCAGACACTCAGAGGAGCAGCCACCTCTATTGAGTAAAGCAGCCCACGTTTATATTTTCTTTTTTTTTTTTTCTYTTTTTTTYCCCTAGCTATTAGCTCTAGAAGTCTACTCTTGTAGGCAACTCGTACTGCTGTGTAATAATTTACCAGCTACCAGCACCCCAGCATGCCTGTGATGGTGCAGCAGCACAATCATTAGTTTCTATTCTGCAGTGGCAGGATGTGACAGGGAGTCTACGATTTCGGATGATTCTGGTGTCAACTAACTGTGACACTCCATCAAACCCTGCATCCTTAATGTCATGGAGAGTTACATCCTTTCATGGGTGATAAAGCCTGGGCATTCTGACAACCCCGGTTTAAGTGTCCTCGTTGGCCTCGCTAGGCTCATGTCACTTCATTGTTTTATAACTTAAATTGTCTCATATTGAAAATGAGGATTCAATTTGAGGTTTTATTGTTAACCTTTAAGGGCCTTGGAGCTCAAAGTCTACTCGAGAGGTAAGTGAAGTTTATGCTCCAATTCTTAATCTACCTTCAGTTACAGACTTCTGCACAYGTAGCCCATTGCTTCCTGATAGCTGTCTGAAAACTTTCCAGTTTTTAGTGACAGAGTGGAATGAATGTGGATCTTCAGCTGTTCCCAGGGATGTTTTTAAAGATGGGTTCATTTTTCTTCTGTTTGTTTGAATCTTGCCACTTGTTTCACCTTAAAATTTCATGTTAGATCTGGAAAGAATTGTTCTTGCCCAGCCTCCTCTTTGAGGAAAATGCTGTTAAAAAACAAAAATTCAATGAAGCTTCCAAAGGGCAAATGCTAACTTTTAAATTGAAAATGCTTTAAATTTTAGTTTATAACAGRGATCTTCTTTGTTCTTCAAGTGGTCATTTTTCTTTTTATTAAAACGTGTTATTATCACAGAAAGCATTGCTCTTTGTGAAATAACATTTCAGTAGTCAAAACCCCAATTTTCCCTAAGGAAATATTTCAAGGGAAAACTTTTTACATGCCCTACTTAGCACCAAGTCTTCCCATTTAAACACCTCCACAAGTGGCCAAAGTTTCAAAAGAGATGCTCTTCCACTTAGACACCCGAAGGAAGCGTTTGAATTCTGAGAAGCTTTTGAAACATCAGGCCACCTTGTTTGAGGTGTGCGAGAGAAAGACGTGCCCTTTTCAAGATGTAGCTCCAATGATGGGTCCTTAAGAACTTTTGAAAAACTCCCCTTTAAGAAAAAGAAGATTAGATCAAGGTGTGAATATTCCAGACATAAATACAGCCATAACTCTGAAATCCAGCCCTATTGCACGTGTTTATGTGGTATTACAGCTTGCTTTATCTTTGTGTTTTTTGTGTGTTTTATGTGTGAACTTGAACGGATTACAAATCAGCTATCTTCAGAGGAGCACGGAAATTGGGGCTGTTGAGAAAGGTGTTGTTTTTCTTGCACAGAGACACACCTAATTTCTGCTTCTGCAGTTGAGCTTTCTTGAGGCCAGGGCTGACATCCAGCATGCCATTAGGTATGGAAAGAGATCCATCGTGCTCCAAGCTGGCARAGAGCTTGCAAAAACCAAAGAGAAAAGTGGATCCAAGCCAATCCCACTGTCAGCTCCTCAGATCTACTCTCCTGTTCTTCCCCCAGAACAAGTAACCTTTTGCCCTTCCATTTTGTAAGCCATAAACCAACTTCTTAATTAGGATTATTTTTTCCCCGGCTGGAAAATGTATTAGCAAAGATTATAGTCAAAGCATAGAACTGTTTCCTCTTTATCTGGCACAATGCTGCTGTAGAACAACCAAGAGGTTCACAGACCTCTCCACATCAAGATGCTGTACAGTGTTYGCAATAATAGCTCACAGAATACCATGAAACTGGGGGCTTTCAATCATGCTAAAGAGCCCTTCTCCTTCTTTCTTTTTATTCCCCCTCCCTGTTTTAATTCTGCCTCTTGGATCCATGAAACTTTATTCTTTTTTTCTCAGACAATCGGGTCTGGCTTCTTCACAATAAACCAACCTGTTGCTGAGAATATTGGTTTGGATACACTTCATGGGATGCTAAGAAAATGTCAAGCTTGAGGAAGGTCTCCTTCCATTTCCACAAGTCAACAAAACCTCATTGTCAATAACATCAAGGACTGTTGACAGATCTAATAAAATCAACATAGATTTATTTTCAGTGGCCATTGCCAAGTAAAGATCAGCAAGAGATAACTACCCCTATATTAAACATGCATCTAAAGCCAACACAGTAGGGGTGAAGGATGCTTGTGAAAGGCATAAACAGCCTTCTCCTGCTTGCATCATCTCAGAGACACTACAGAGATTAAAAATTCCTGTCAATATACGGGCTAAAATCACCCACTGTGAACAAACTCATGAATTACAAAGAACTGGCCATGGCATCAACAAAACGGAAGATTTTATCATCAGAGTGCTTTTGGCTCCTCTCTGCTGTAAACTCTTGTCACACCAACCCCAGTGAAGCCAACAGCATCAAACAAAAATGCAGCAAGGACACGTGTGAAACCGGGAGAGAGGTTTTCCCATACATCCCTGCTAGGAAGACAAAAAGGCTGTTTTTGTGCCGCAATCAGGAGGGTGATCTGATAAAGCACTTTGCTAAGAGCCCTTCTGGAGAGATAAGCCCATCTGCTCTAGCAACAATGCACAAGGAAAAACAAGGCAAACCCCAAACAAACAA
>NW_026623296.1:1657516-1695403 GCF_030028575.1 Malurus melanocephalus | reverse complement strand
ACATATACTTGCACATAATTATTGTCAGATGGTCAGTGCAGATCAGACACTGGACACAAACTGATTTTCCCTGTTGTTCCTAGGTGCCACATTTAAAAATGGCACTATCTTGGCTACTTTCTAAACTCCAAAGATCTTCCTGAACTATTAACCTACTCCTACTAAGAGGAGGAGATAAATCTGGTGWTGAAAGGGAGGAGCACTAACACGTTCTGTTCGATTTTGAGGAGATCAGTTCGGCTGAATTCAGCTGACTCACCCAGATTACCGAGGTGAGGGTGGAGATGCTTTTCCACTTTGGCTCAGAGACAGTTTTGTTGGAGGCAGAGCTGTYTCCTTTGAGGGCTGCAAAGTATCTGCCAGCAGTGCAGCTCCTGCTCATCAGCTAAACCATTAGTAAACACTGACACCAATGAGTCCTTAATTTGGAATTATTTACCCTGTATGACACAGCTGGAGTGTTTCTTGATAGGAAATAAGGAAAACCAATGGGTTTGTAGTTTGGSKKCTAAAAAATTRAGTGATTCTCAGCTGGTTTGGAAAAATTTCCTGGCCAAAACACTCCTGACCTATRTCTACTTTCTCGAGACCAAAATTTTGGTGACTGCACTTCTATCCATGGCTCCTGGTGAGTGACATTTCATCAGCTGACATTAAAGGGCATGCAGAATAATATTAAATTTAAAATTAAATTTAATAATTTAAAATTTTAATAATGAAAAATTTTTAATGAAATAATTTAATAATACCATAAAAGTTTAATTTTCATTTAAATAAAAGAATTTTAAACTGGCAAAGACAGGCATGTCTTAAGTAAGACCATAAGAAAGGCCATGAGAAGTGGTAGAAAAGATCTTTCTAGCCTGGTATTTCATTGCCAGGGCTGAGAGGAGAGGCTCTGAGGAAGTGTGCCTGAAGCAGACAACCACATGGCTCCTACTGGGAATGCTCATGAAGTGAACTATAGCAAAATTTAGAAGCTTTGTCAAGAAGAGTTTTTTTTGTGGCATGAGATCCAAGTAAATTATTAGGAAGAAATTCCTCCCTGTGAGGGTGGGGAGGCCCTGGCACAGGGTGCCCAGAGAAGCTGTGGCTGTCCCGTGATCCCTGGCAGTGCCCAAGGCCAGGCTGGATGGGGTTTGGAACACCCTGGGACAGTGGGAGGTGTCCCTGGGCAGGGGGTGGAATGTGATGAGCATTAAGGTCCCTTCTCACCTGCACCATTCTGTTTCTATGATTCTGGGACTAAGAAATAAATATTTTTCTTTCCTTTAAGCATCTTGGTGTTAGAGCTCCTGACTGAACTAAACACAATCGTTCACTTTTCCTACTTTCTTTTCAAATAGCTCTCAGTAACTTCTATTAAATGATTTGACATACGATTTAAAAATCACCTGGTKTGCTAAATATCATCATCGGCCTTCTAGGTAAAAACCAATAATCCTTGGTGTTTCAATCCAAAATTTAATTTTGTCTCTGAATTTATTTTAATTTCCTCAGCATTTCTGGATTGCCCTTATTACACGTAGCAAAAGCCTTATTTCCAGTCTGGCAGTAGCCCAGGAGTACCTGGAGCCTTAAGAAAAGGATTTTCTCCTCCTTTTCTACAGAGGAGGAATCTCCTATGGAAGGACAGATGGTCCCCTGGACAGCTCTATTGGGTGCTGAAGAGTTTTGAAATGCAGGACTCCTGCCATAACTGCCCCATTTCTCCCTCCTGTGCAAACAGCCAAAATGGAGAGCAGTTCAAAAGCAGTTTTCATTTAAGCAAAGCCAGGGTAAAAAAATTGGAGAGTAAAAATGACACTAAAGTACTCCACAAACCCCAATTCTCCACTTAAAAGTGGTCACTCAAAGGCACTACAGGGGTAATAGCAGAAATGCCTGGCCATTATCCTGCCACACTGCTGCTCTTTCCTGTTCTGTCTCTGTTGGGACTGATCCTATCAGCTCCTTTAGGAAAGCAGAGATCTGATTGCGGAGCACTTTTGTGAGGTGTCCAGGGCAGGGACTCCTTTCTGCAAGGCTCACAAATTCTTGAGCTCTGTCCCAGAGGTAAATAAGTCACTGCAGTAAGGAATAATGCAAATACATCATCCTGCTGCCCTGCAAGCTGTATGGGATCATTTGTGTGGGGCTGTGACTCAAAAACCTCAGATCTTTTGATGGCCACAAATGGACTGGAAATAGCAGATGCATTTTTCATAGTGGTTATTGCATATCTGGAAAAAAGATTGCTGAGACAAACAGCAAACTACCAGCATCACAGTCATCTCTGCTGGCTAAAAAGGGCCTCAAACACAGTGAGAGCACACTCTGGATGTGATTCCCCTGCTCTGTGCACAATTACAGCCTCCAATAGAGCTGTGAAAGTCCTTTTCTCTCTGTCACTGGGGTTGGTGCTGCAGAAAGACATCGAGTATCTGAAAGGAAACCCTTGTGGAGAAGCATTCACACCAGGTGTGAGATAATTAAGCAGCATTTTGTGAGATGACAGATTTCTTTTCAGAACTTCCTCCAGCTCCATGTTCTGTGCAGGAACACGACATTGGGTTTGGGTGGGAGGAGGGTTTATTTAACCCACAGAAAGCAGCCACACACGGGGCTGATGGCCCTGGGACTTACCTGGAGCGTGGACAAAGAGAACTTGGGCTTCCAGGAAGCTTAACCCCTCCACRAGCACAAATTGATCACTTAACACTAAAAAAAGGAAAAAGTCAATTTTGTGTCTGACCYGCTCACCTTCATATGACGACATGACATCTTAAAATCATAGTAAGTATTAGAAAAATTATGTTTTAAATATGGGCCTTTGTATCTTTTATCACATTCCCTCCTGCTGTGGTTATTACCTAATAATTTTTGACACCAGTGATTAAATATAAAAGTTTTACATTTTATGATTCTATTTCAAATACACAATTGCCAGCATATATATCAAGGCCAAAATTAGGCTCTTCCTAAAGAGTCTGTAATTATATTTATGCATTAAAGTGTCAGCTGTTTAAAATGAATGATTTCAAACAATATTTTTATGTAATTGTTTTAAAAATCAAACTGTTAATCAGACTTTATTGTCAATCTCAACAAATGGCTCACTTTTCAATATTTTAGACCACTCAGGATGTTCTCTAACTGGAATAATCTTTGTCAGCAWTTTGAGCAGTTATTTAAACAACAACCACAATTCAAATGGTGAGCACACACTCAGTAAACAAAATCTCCTCAGCTGCAGAACTCGGCCTAGAGCAGGAGAAAAATCCATCATGGAGAAAGCACTTTGTGGTTTACAGTTCTGTGCAACACTCAAAATATGAGAGAAAGGAAAAATGAGACCTTTCTTGAGGAGGTCAGGAGCAGGAAACTTAAAATTTTATTTCAACCATGATTTATTTTTCTGGCCTCTGTTTCCTAGATCTTTTTATACACTTGCTTAGGAGGCCAGATCTCCCTTCCAGTCAATAATATATAAACAAAATAATCTTCAAGTTCTGTTCTTCCCTAAAATGGTGCTGCTTTTGCACTTAGTACGTGTCCCAGAGCCAAACTGGATCCCTGAGTCAGTGGTGTTGCTGTTTACTCAAATGCCACTGGGTGTACGAATCACATTCGAAGTAACGGATATTTTTAATATCCCWGATGATGAGCTCACATAGCACAATAATTTCAGGCCAACAGCAAATCCCAAAGAATTTAGGATGCGTCAGCCAGAAAAGATGCCTGGCTGGAACACCTCGAGAAGAATGATTTAAAAGAGTGGGAGTTAATTTATAAGTTTTTAAACAGTGTGCCAAGGGAAAAATAAGTCTTCTGTACATCTGCCTACATTTTTTTGAGATCAGATTTCAGTGACTGAATGATAAAACAAAATGAAACAAAACAGGGGGRRAAAAAARAARAAAAAAWMCCAACAAAAACCAGATGAGTGGATTTGCATGGGAGCCAGTTTATTCCTTAGTTTGCCTGCAGGAAAAAAAATAAAGTGATATTGCAATTTGATAAGTAYGTACTTTCAAATATTACACCTAGCTCAATCACAAATATGTACTTCTGGATCTTAACTTCAGCTTTTAATTCTGCTTTGACAAATTTATGTAAATAAATAGACCTGGAACGGACCATCCCTGGAAGTCTAAATCTCTTTTATGTAATCTTTGCCTGAGCTTCCCCACTGGAGGCTATCTGTTAACTTTGAATTATTGCTCTGCTTGTTTCCCTCCTGAGCAGTTCTCCAGGTGACTACAGCTGCTGTTTAAAGGAAGCACTGTTTTTAGTCTGTCTCAAAATGCAAAGGTGGCTGTGGCATTTTTTATAATTTTGTCAATTATCCTTTATGATTTCTGTATTTTCTCCACTCCTTACCCATGGAATAATGTTTCAAAGGGATCACCCATGTCATGGGAATTCAATGCCTTGAAGTCTTCTATTAGCTTTGGGTGAGCAATATYCAGAAAAAGCAATAGTGACTTAGCWACACTGCCACATTTCTCCTGGTTGCACTTGATTTCCACCCAAAATCATAAATCAATCCATATTTTTTTCATACTTTACTTGACATCTTTTTCCCTGACATCACTTTTYCCATCCCTGGAAGTGTTCAAGGCCAGKTTGGAAGGGGCTTGGACCAACCTGGGATAGTGGAAGGTGACCCTTCCCTGACAGGGGGTGGAACTGGATGGRTTTTAAAGTCCCTTCCAACCCAAACCAATCTGTGATTCCACGATGACACTCAGCCCACATTTGCCAAAAGGTTCATGAACTCCTCTGAACCTGGCTTAGTCTCTGAATTTGTAACAAAAGCTCAAACAAAGCAACTTTCACCCTGCTGCAGGTTTTTTTAAAGGAAACTTTATCATTATTCTAGGAATCAACATTCTMCTTGCTTAGAGGTTAGCGAAAAGTTATTAAAATAATAAGATTGAGACACACAGTGCAAATTAATCTGCCCAGAACTGGAAGACTTTTGCATGAAATTAAAGACTTGTAAATAAAGTATTTCAGAGGCTTTAAACTTGACACTGAGGATGACTCTTCAGGCTGGATTACTAGACTTCACCCTAAAGTTACAGTGGCCCCCAGACAGATAACCAAGGAAAAAAAAATTACAAAGGGATTTTCAAATTATAGATCTGGCACGGGGCAAAGTTTGATTATTTGATGAATTTGGCTCAGACAGCAAAGGTATTGCTGCAGGTAAAAGAGAKCACACCTTCATGTAGCATTTTTTAATGTTTTTTGGGACAGAAGAACTGCAGTGAATGGAAGGGATAACTGCATTTTCTGAGATCTGGTGAAACCCTCTGCCTCCCACATTCAAACTCAATGGCACCAAAATAAAAAATAGCATGAGGTTGAATGTAGCAATGAAGAAAACACCACCAGGTATTATTACACACTACAGGATCCACTAATTCAAGCAGGAATGCTTTCTGTACCCTTTGATTCACCGGACAGGGAATTCTGCTAGGACAGGACTGCATCTCCTGTTCACTCACAAATGTGGGATACACCAGGAAAGGAGATTTTTGAATAGAAATCAGAAATGTGAATGGTTCCCCTGCCCATWATGTTGCCAGGATTGCTTCATATACGATGAGCAGGGTGTTCTTTTTTTGTCCCCACAGCCATGGTAAAGCATTTGGGGCACACTGAGAGTTCCTCGCTCACTGAGGGCTCAGGCTGTTGGCTCTGCTCGGAGATTTCCTSACTTTTAGGGCTGCATTCTTCCAGCCAGTCTTGCTGTAGTTTAAACTGCATTGTATGAGTTTCCCTTTCCTTTTTGGAATAGTATAATTTGCTTCATAAATTACATATGGTGGAAGCCTGTTGAATGAATAACCTTGTTGCACAGAAAATTAATTCTTTTGACAGGTTTATTCCTTTAACAGATATTTGGTGGAAGATTTTACTGCATTATTGTATATATTGTGGCTTGCTGCACAGAAAAATGTTTCACAGTATTTCAGCAGATTTATTCCTTTAACAGAAATAACTATTCCTGTCCGTTTACCATTTGTTACCTATGAAATAAATTCCTTAGCTACAGATTCTTAAAAGRAGCTCACTTGTTTTGCTCTTGTGTTTCATTTCAGTGCAGAGAAAATACATTTTCCCTTCAATCAGCATTCATTTAAATGCATGGTAATATATACAGTTGTAATGAACCATATTTTGTTTGATTATGTTAATCTCTAACAGTGTTAATTTCCTTATATATATGTTTATGTGATTTTTTTTTTTTAAATTAACTTTTTACCATGCCTTACTAGAATATCTTGGATTATTTAAGGCTCCGCACACTATCTTGGCATGAGAATTACATAGCACAGATAGCACGACAGCAAAGGAAGTCAGATTGAGTGCCACATGACCTGATTTAAGCAAGGCTAATTATGTAATTAAGATATTGAAACAGGAGCCAGAATCTCTGAGTGCTGCTCCTAGTTTCGCCAAGGACCTCCAGTGGGACATTTAGCATTTAGCTTTTCTGTTCACTGGTTTTCCCTGCTGTGAAGGGGGGTTCTGRTATTCAAAAAGCACAATATGCAGAAGAAAGCTGCTCTGGGTGCACTGCCTGCAGCACACCAAGACTCATATGTCCAAAGTCTTTGTAAAATAATTCCAGTAGTTTGCACTGTTTTGTTTTTTCTTTTTTTTTTTTTTTTTTTTTTTTAAATATAGGAAAGAATGAGTGGATTTTATTTTTCCTTTTTTGCTTCCTCCCACCCCCATCCCCTTCCTCCTTCACTATTTGAATGTTTAATCTAGGAAATTCAAGTTTTGCTGCTTTGAKATTTAGAATTTGGTGGATAATCAGCTTCAGGAAACTGATACTCTAAGCATGTCAGTGATGCCTACCCTACATTATACTGGGACCCAAGAAATAAGAGACAAAGAAAATAGACATGACAGGAGTTTACGAYTGACTTCTCACAAGATATCAAGACAAGAGACACTTGTGTTATATCAGTACAAACGTCTGCACAGCCAATAAACTTCTCCAAATAAATGTTTGTAGACTGATGACATAAAAAAAATAAAAAAGAAGGAAAAAAGAAGGCTCCGCAACTGTTTTTTTTTTTAATAACATGATTTTTTTTTCAGTATTTCCCTATCAATGCCTATATATTTGATACATCAGAAATTTCTTGTCCAAGACCACAGGCCTTCCTTAAACTGAGCAGTATAGTTTCTACAGTCTTGGAAATCAAAACACCATTTTTTCAAAACCCAAAAAAAAAGCAATCATCCCAGCTCTCCAAGACTAGTCAGAAAACTCTCTTCTCAAAGCAAGAGTAAAACATATTAAAAATATAAACATAGGTAGGTAGGTAGGTAGGTAGGTAGGTAGGTAGGTAGGTAGGTAGGTAGGTAGGTAGGTAGGTAAGGAGACAGATAATTTTGCCTGGATTTCTATGAATTAATATTCACATGATTCTTACGGAAGAGGAGAAAGTGGTGTACAGACGAGATCCCAGTCCGTCACTAAAATAAGATCTATGTAAAAATCCTGTTTGCTTTCTTTAATCTTGGGGTAACCTAAGGATTACATTTGGCTCCACTATCATATTCTTCTAAAATCCTTTAAAATACTTATCYTTGGACTACTTTCATGGCTCTGATGTGAGAAAAATTAAAAAATAGCATGCAGTGTAAATGTGAAATGGGAGAGTCGCCAAGGTGACGCGAGCAAGGTGGGACTGCAATTTGGAGTGATGGAGGACATGGCAGGGACACCCCCTATCTCACACCCAAAACCCACACCCACCACAGTGTGRATTTCCACGCTGGAGCATTTCAGAGGCCCTGCTCAGTCCATTTTCTGCCCTGACCATCAATCTGCACAGCCTGAGTCTGAAGCACACATCTCCAAAGACAACTCCGTCAAYGCTAAAGCCAAGCGAGCAAAGAAACAGCAGCTTTGATAGGTCACATAAATACTTTGGAGGTGGGTGGGTGACAATGTGTGAGCCACAGTGAGAGCTCTGAATGACTTCCCTACCATCCTGCTGAATTTAGCAGCGTTCAGACTCATCTGCACCAGAAACGTGACCTCCCCATTTAGATCGCACAGTTCTCGAGTAATGCTCCACAAATAGGCTTCACACTCCTGATCCAAGCTGATTTAGGCTAGGGATCTGAAAGTTCTAATTGTCCACAGATAGGGAAAAAGATAATATTCCTCCAATTAATAACTTTTTGCTACATCAAGATGTGGTAAGACCTGCCAACAGGGTAACTCTGGTGAGGCAGAACTYCCAGAAAAGAAAAGCTTCACCAGCAGAAACATCCCAGAAGAGACTCAATATTGTGTTTCATTGAAAAAAAGAAACAGAGAACCTGATTCACTGCTTCATAAATGCAGCAAGTGAGAGCTGTATGCCAGGGAAATAATCTAAAATCTAGGCTAGACTAGGAGTGAATTATTCCCAGACATCCCAACTCATGGCACTAGGACACGTGGCACCAACTCAAGTGAATTTCTAGGGGTAGAGGGAAATAATATGGACAAATATAGACTGGCTGGACTGTAGGGGATTATTTCAATTGCATTCCTTGCACAAAACTTAWATCTGCAAAACACGTGTACAAAAATTGTGTTTTAGTCCTGTGGGCCTACCCCCCTACCATATTTTCACACCAAGTCTGTTCTTACAGAATTTTCTCAAGATTAATGAGCAACTCTGCAAGTGGCCACCACACACTTCTCGTTTTGCAATTTCTGGGGAATACCCTGTCTCAATTGCTGTTGTTTAATTATAGTCTAGTAAAAAAATATCCCAAARTTCTCCGAGAGAGAGGCCAATAGGTATATGGAAAACACATGAATATGCAATTTTAACAGCTGAAACTATATATATCTGGCAGACCTTACCTAATGGTTCAACCAAATCCCCTTGGCAAGCTTATGCCAATGTTATTTTTACTGTTTCACTGGTTTGTTAWATATGTAAAAGAATAATATTTTATCCAAGTTTCAAGGCAGCTGGTTCATTCATGATAGGCCCAAAAGGCAGCTTTGAAAAGGACAAAAATAAATTATTTTGGTGGAGTAGCCAAGTCCACTCAGAGGCAACTGTTTATATTTGTCACCTTGAAAATCAAACAAATTGCCAATCAACAAGTTACCCATAACTGGAATTTGAAATGGTAAATTATATTTCTCTAACAGACACACTGGATTTCACAGCTAAATGATTTCTTTTTCTTTCCTTCTCAGAGACCAACCCGAAAGACATAATGTGAGGAAAATACAGAATTATACTTCGAAAGATTCAGAAAATGTAATTTTATAATTACASCAATCTGCAATTTGGTCTCCGTGTGCCTGGGCACCCATGCAAGCACAACCTCATCTCTTCTKCTGGACTTGACTTCATCTGTATTTTCATCCAGCTGTCTTCCTGAAAGAAAACCAAAACATCGTAAATTTGTTGASGATGACACAAAATTGACAAGGAGATTTTAGTCACTGCATCAAATCAGAAAATTCTCAATCCTGACTAAGACGCAGCTTGGAAACGAGCTGCCAGCAACACCCTCTGAAGCAGATGGTTCCCACCACTCGGAATGCTCCTTTCCRTGCACTCCAGTGACTCCTGAAATAACAGAGCTCCACAGATCGGGGAGGGAGGATGATTGGAAGTCACACAGTGCTGAGCTCCACTTAGCAGCCTCTTAGCGATGGTTTGGTCAATGCTCCTCTGCCCACTTGAGAAAAATCACTGGCAGGTCATCACTAATGACACATCTCTATCCTTCTCAGGGCCGGATTACAAACATCTCTCAGCCAGTGTGACTCAGACTTATTAAAAAAGGGATATCAGAGAAGGATGTCATAGAGCACAGGCCACCAGTGTATCTCAGAATAATTGAAGCAATAGATGCAGCAGAATCTGTTGTACAAATTGTCCAATAAAATAAATTACTTATGAGGTATCTCAAAACATTCTAGAAAGTTAGGAATCATGAACAATATCACATGGTGAATAAGGATAATAGCTTTAATAGTTTGGATGCTTGATGAAGGGCAYAGTTTGCCAAGTGTTGAGGAAGGTTATCAGACACATGACAATTGTAAAATTAAAATCTCCTRCCTTTCTAAAATGTGCTCTCTTTAGGCCACGAGTTACTGAGAATAGCGAAGGAATAGCTAAATGAAATGCCAGGGATTTTGCTCYGCAGGATGTCAAATTAGATTATCCACCCTTTAAAGCTATAAATACATGAATTATTACACTTGTTTTACAAATGAGAAAACTGAGGCATAGACAATATCAAAGGGCTTTATAAATGTGAGTGACTCAATAACATTCTGCTATTGTTTATTATCCATATTCCTGTTTTTAAATGACAGAACGTAGGCACATGGAAATGAAATGACTATCTAAAGTCACACCAGTCTCCTCCTTTAACCTGATAAATGGTAAGTAGGCATGCCATTTTGACATACTAATATATGTGTTAAGGTATTAATTTCCCATACATCTTGAATATATGGATCATTGGGGAGCACTTTCTGTTGAAAACAGCAACAGTCATATTTTTCTCACTTGAAACTTTTTTCTTATTGTGATACTTACATTAAATGGAAAAAGTCCTTGTTTTTCTCTAAGCTTGGSAAGAACAAAGACTAAAAGGCATATTAGTTTGTGTGGCAGAAAAGAGGGATTTGGGGCTGGAATACACAATGGTCAGAGCTAAGGGACTGGGATTCCATCCACACATACTGTCCAACAGAATATCAGTGGTAAATTCCTCTCAATCCATTCAGGGTAGACTATTTTTGGTGAAAAATTAATCAGYGGTGTTTCAAGGTATTTAGGAGGGCAAAGAAGCAATGTCTTTCCTTTATGGCTACACTGCAGTGATCAGTGCCTCTGCAGGTGTGTAATTTAAAGAGGTGCTAGGAGAAAGATGAGCATAACCAGGAAGGATACGGGGTGAATACGAAGGTGACTCTGGAGGTTGCAGCTGAATGGCTGCAGGGCTGCATAATCCTGTATCAGACAAAACTTGAGTTTATTTGCCTTGATTTGAACTCTCTGCTCAGAGCCAGGACACAGTGCTCAGAGGTTAACAGGGCGACGCCATGCAGCACAAAAGAACCTGCATGGAAAAGTTTCTCACAGAATCAGGTGTGACAGTCCAGTCCACCYGACAGCAGGTGTGTTCACAGGAACTCTGCATTTCCACCATCCAGCCAGGGCTGTGACACTGCAGCTCTSAGAACAATCCCAGCAGAGCTAAGCTCACCTTCCACAGCCCACTCACCATCCAGCCACTTGCTCAGTCTGGCCCAGAAATAATTAAAAAGAAAAGTTTTCTTAACGATATTGACCTGTGTCAGAAAGCAAAGTCTCTATTCATCTGTTTGCCTCCCTACACCCGTGCTAATAGTCAGGAATGTACCAAAAAGGAAAAGTGACTGACTTATCAACATTATTTTCCTTGTTCTTGATCTAGGTCATCAAGTAGATTAATATGTAGTTGCAAGCTGTTCATTCATTGTAGAGGAGCATGTACATAGCAGGAAATATCTCCCATGGCACTGATAAACTCTCAGAGGCTATAGGCCAAGGTGTTTATGCTCCAATGGAGACATTTGTGCCAAGTACCTGCTCCCAGTGATATAGTTATAAGCATTAAACTCGAAATGTAACTTTAAAAATCTATTACGGTCTATAGCTTTTATTATTTCCAAGACGGACAACTGTGTTGGTTATTATCAATATGTTGTGAAAGGAGCTCTGACGCCTGGGATTTGAGGTGGGGGGATGGGGAAAAGGCACGCGGGAACACTTAGACCRAATGTTAACAAACTGATAAAGCGTTGCAAAAATGTTTGAGGCAAATGTTTCCCTTTTCCAGCCCCACACCCGCTTTCAGCACGCACCCAGCAGGAGCAGTGCGAGATAACCTTTAGCCGATAACATCTACACWCTTTCTTGCCAGGATCCCTCTTTGTGACTAGGATGGCAATTTTTCCAGCCTCTCCATTTCTAGGATCTTCCTTTCCATATTCCTCTCCTGATTCACCCATCTGTTGTCTGTATGGACGTCCCTCAGCCAACAGACTTACAGATTTACCCAACCATCACTGTCTCTGAATTCACTGTACCTGCCACTGATTTTTGACTGTCTTTCTCTTTGTTTTGTACTCTTAACTCTGCCATTTCCTTCAAGAGAAGTCTTCCTTTTTTCTGTGAGTGAGGAGACTGGGTGCAGAGACACAAATTTCTCTCTTGTCTTGGAAATTCTCCTCCTTGCTGCCAAGTTCATCCTAGGGTAAGGTTCCTTGCCTGTGGCAGGGGGTAGAACTGGATAATCTTTAAGGTCCTTTCCAACACAAACAATTCTGTGATTCTGGATCTTTCTTTTCTTTACAAAGTAAAATCGCCATAATAAAAATTAAATATTTCCAGCATATTGATGCACTGTAAGTCAGAACACTCTCAAACTAAATTTGTGTTTTAATTGCTTTGGAGGATGAGGGAACAAGTATTCCAATAATAAGTTACTTTTCTGACCACATGAAAATGTGGAATGTCAACAGCAGTGGGTGTTTCAGGCTGTTTACCAGTAAAATTGTTATTGCACCCACTGCCCTGTAGTATTGCAGCACTTTAAATGTGGTGAACTCTTTCATGTGAATCCYGGAGCAGCAGTACCCACATAAAGCAACAGAGAAATTTGCCTTCAATGTTTCAGAGACCTAACACAGAACCCAAACCCAAAAAAGCTGTGATTTCTTGTCCTGAAAGTATATTTGTAGTTTTACAAGATAGGCTGCAGCCCACTTCCCCTATGAAAGAAAACAGGCAGCCTCAAAGCTGAATATTTGGATTAGAAAAACATTTACATGCATGGCCATGTTATTGTCCAATGCTTTTAAAAAAGTAAATCTATGCTGTTAAATCCACTAACACAACTTCATTTGGACTGATGGCAAAAAAAATACATCCAGTCAAGAAAATATTTGTGTTTTATACAGACTGAGGCAAGTGATGCTCTTGTGGCCATACAAATGTTGTATTTCCACTTCTACATTCTTCCACTAGCGGACATAATGAAATTTTTATACTTTCTTATGTCCAACACTGTAGTTTTAATATTTTGAATGACGTTTATAATTCCTTTCCTTCACCAGCTGATACAATAAGTCTAAAATAAGCACTTTTGTAGGCTCAGTGAAAGAAACAAGTCAGAGCTAAACTTAAGGAAACCACTAAGAAAAACAAATTCTACAGCAAAAAATAAAGCACCAAGTGTTAAAAAATGTTTCATAGACACCACGRAAATTATTTTCCTACCTTGTTGTGACATTATGAAGAAAACAAAACTCAAAATGCAAGTTTTGATTAAAAAATCTGTCAGTTCACATGTAATTTAATATGGAGTGACATATACTGCTAAAAGGTACATTTTAACATTAAAGACCAAAACTCMAATGATTAATATTACAGTGATGACAGAATGGGAGTGCCTTATTTTAATCCACTGTTTATCTCAACGGGGTAATTTATAGATCACTCGACATGTTTTAATAGCWGGCATAAAAAGGTACCCTCTAATATCCACTTGCTTGCAAGAGCTGACATTTGGAGTCACATGCTCAGAAAAAAACAGCAACTGCATTTGTTGGACATATATACAAATAACCAGTCATCCCACACACAGTTTATAAAAAGTGATCTATTAATAACAAAACAGCTCTGGAGACACACGGCCTCTTAATATTCAGGTAGAGTATCAAGTGTTTAAGTTAAAATAAGGGCAGGAGCACAAAGAGTGGTCAGCGCATTGATTTGGCTGCCAAATATAGTTTTTACCATCATAAATCTCTGGCTGACAACTGCACAAAGGCTGCTTTACCTAAACCCTGCCAAGGAAGGGTGTTTGCTGCCGGATTGCCTGATAGTCACTATGACAACTGATGCCACAATTAGACAAGTACAATCCCACTTTCAAACAGGCACACAAGTCATTAATTCAGCAGGACTTTTGTTGACAATATGTTATGAGGGAAATATTTAATGCAATTCCAAGGCTGATATATTCTCCTGTTATCTGTAGTAAAATAAATTGCAAGAACTGATGAAAACAACCATTTAATTAGTCTAAAGTGAGCTGAGGAAGCTATCCTGAACATTTTGGTTTAATGAACTCACAGGTGCACAGAGCTCCTTAGAGCTGGAGTTGACAATTTGAAGAACACGTTAAGAAAGATGCCACATTTGGGGGGATGGCAAAAGAGAAAGAGAATAAAATGTTTTGAAAAGAGAGCAAACAAATTGTGTCCCCAATTCTCCCATTCTGTGAAGATATCCATGAGCATCTTTTCCCTTGTGTGAGGGGAAAATTTCTCAAGGGCTCAACAAGAGCAACTGCAGAGAAATAAGACTCTGATCACCACTACAATGACATTTTTTCCCACCTAGGAGAAGTGAACTGACTTGTTTACAAAACTGTTTCCCACTTGATCTGTGCTTTGAGGCCACTGGGAAGGTCATGGGGAAAAGCAGAAGAGTCATAGGGGGAGGAAAATGCAGAACAGAAAGAGTCTCATACAACTGCAAGTGCTGAACTTAAAGAAAGGCCTCGAGGGAGTCAGGGGACAAAGATCAGTRAGACATTGACTCAAATATTCACATYAGTGACGGGGAGAGCTCTGAGAGCCTCTGCTGCAGAAGCTCTGTGAGATGTCCTTTGTATAACCCATYATTGCTGTAGAGCAGTTGCTCTGGGGAGGGTGACACCAAGGSAAGAAGAATTTGACATTTTTGAGCACAGCTGGCAGGAAGAGGGTGAATTGACCTTGACTTGGGCAGGTCTGGGGCATCTCCTAAGGTCACTGCAGCCAAAAAAAGAAGAAAAAAAGAAGCCATGTGGATGCTGATGCTGCATTTAAGTTGAAAGAGAAGTTTGGCTGTGGAGCTGCTGAATCTCCAGGTGGTAGGAGCCTAAGYCAAATCCAACCCAACTGTCCTATTAAAGTCCTTTTTTTCCTCAACCCTCAAGGGTTTTTTTTTCTGATTCTCTCCCCACCCCACTGGAAGGGAGCTGTGTGGTGGTTCTGCTGCTGCTGAGTCAAACCACACAAGGAATAAATTAATCATCTCCCCAACAAACACTCTCACTCTCTACCAACAATAATACAAACAAAGCACTGGAAAATTGTGCTGCTCTTCGYTGCAGCCATGAATAGGCAGATGAGCTCTCAGCATTCTGGTGTCCCACAGAACAGTTTCTACTCCTCTCCAGTTTTACTTATAGACTGGAAATTAAGTATTTTATTAAATGAAAAACATGAGGCATTCCAACACAGCAGACGTGGTATCAAAGTCTATTTCTAAATGCTACCTGTGATTCCTCTAATAGACCAACTTTTCAATGAACAGAGGAATCTCTGTTTGCAGCCACTATGGAARAGTGACTATCCACAAGAGCCCCAGGAAAACCCTGTTGTACTGATTAAAAGGAAATTATGAATAGCTAAAAAAATTTAAAAAATAGGCAGTAATTTGGTGTGTGATTCCCTTATGCCAAAACAGGATATCCAGATACTTACAGCTGCTTCTGTGGTTCACAAGATAGAGCAGGACTAGTGTGTGCATTATAAAGAAAATCAGATAGAAACCACACTATGATAAACAACATTAGTCATGCTAGTTTCCCCCTCACATTCTGATGCTTTTAAAAATCCGGCAAATATATATCATTSCAATTTCACACACAAACTGGTACAGAGAAGTTGAACGATTCACTCAAGATCAAAATGTAAGAGGGCAGGTCTGCTACTCAGACCCCCCTGCTCACATGTGAGAAATATGCCTGGAGTTGGACTATGCTGATCCTTGCAGGTCCCTCCCAACTCTGGATATTCCAGGATTCAATGATTCTCTGTCTATCCAGAATAACTGATCCAGTTGGGTAGCAATAACTTGGCATTTGCAAGAAAACATGAGTGACGTGTTTCCCCAAAAATCAACTGTTGTGTGAAACCTTCAACTTCCTTTCCATACAAAATTCCCCACATGCCACTCGCCTTTAGGGATRTTTAGTAAGAGCTTAGTCCAACTTCATTACAATCAATAAAGCTTCTGCCTACTTAGAACCAGCCACAACCATTTTCTCCCTTTTGCCTCCCCTAATTGCTCCTCATGCTGAAACTACAAATAATTCAGCAGCTATTGGTAGAGGAAACACACAAAGCTGAAACTATTGCGCTAAAATAAATTTCCATGTTCTTATGCCTTGTGGCACTAATGGATGCTTGCCTGCAGGGTTTGTTTTGTCAGTTTTAATTTTAATTAGGAATTAACTCTGCAATGTGTCTAGTTTCTTCACCCCATTTTTTTYCCCCCCACTGGATTACATTTCAGTTGCATCACGCCTCCTTCCTAAGGCTTCTGGAAGGGCTCTGCACAATTAATGATAAAGATTCCAGTTTTCCACTCTGACTCTTTCTCATGTTTGATTACATCACCCACTTCTAGATAAGTGTGTTTGTTAACATAATGACATTACTGTTCAATTTTCGCAAAGCAATTAAAGATGCGTTTAATTTGAAGAATCTCAGCTGTTTTATTGTCTGCAATTAGGTATATTAACTTCAGTGGGAGCAGTAAATACTAATAAAAGTGTTTTGCTGAGCTAAAGACTTTCAGAAGGGTACACAGACAACACAACTGCAGACTTTTATGTAACAAATTCAGYATGATTTTGATGTATTTTGTATTTTGTAATACAGAAAAGATTCTACATTATAGTAACAGACAGGATTTTCACTCCCCACCAACTTGGCTACAGAAAATACATGCTTCATTTGAATGAAAACTTCTTTTGTTTTGCCTGACAAATGTTAAAAAAATAAATCTACCGTGATTGAATTGACAAGGACCCCTCCCAATACACCGTTAAGTAACAATATCCACGTTTTCTTTTCCATGGGATTAGTTTACTGCTTTTTCAAACCAATGCGTGATGGCATCGTTAGTGCCAAGTTCTTATGTAAGAGTTATTAGATATTTAAACACCGATGTTTGAGTGTCCGTTGTACACTTAAAATAGATGACTGTCAGGTCCTGTAAACTCCAGGGCAAAGCTGAAACATTTATCTGATCTGAAAGCCATTTATTGAAACTATATTTTGTGCCTTTCAAGTGGCACTGCTATTATATAAGGGGAAAGCTGGAACTAACRCTGCAAAATCCTAATGATCCTCTCCTGCCTCGCACAAGTCCAGTGGACCAGATCCAGAATTCATGGGAAGTGACAGGTGCCTGTCAATGCCAGCATCAATGGCACCGGGTAGGAAGGAGGGTAAATGACAGTGATATAGGAATTTCAAATGGATTAGTGGACCCAGACATGGCTTGATGAGGGAAGGAGTGATAAGAGTGACAGGGAAGTTGTYCCTGCTCCCTTGGGTGATATCCCCRGCACCTGCRTTTTAGGGTTGCGACAYGATGATTTTGCTGGCAGGGGGTGATTTTTTGAGGAATATTATTAAGTTTTCTTTCTCAGTGCTGGTTGTTCATTGGCTGTTTTTGTCATTAAAGACCAAAGAGTTGAGCTGTGGTGGGATTTCACACAGAGTCCCKCTGTCCCAGGTGACCTCTTGATCAACATCACTGCTTAATTCTGCAAGATCAGTACTTTTAACATTCAGATCCTTGAAATTTCCTCAAGGCACTACAACATTGCATATTCCAGTATTTACTGAAGGAATATATCAGTGTTTCTGTACAGCCACCCAACATGCAGAGCTATTAAAAAATAATGTTCATGCTGCTTTTATTTTGGTCTATGAATAAATATACTCTGCAACTTCCTTCCAAAACAAATGTCTCCTCTCGCAAGACCTGCCATGTTATGTTGCATCTCTGCACATTAAAAGTTAAAAAATTATTTATCCTGAATTGTTAAAATTTTCATTAATGGCAATTTATGTCACTCAAAGAAACCTCCTTGGGAAGAACATGGCATACTTGTACAGACCTATTATGAGAGTTGTCAGAAACATTTGTCCTTATGAAATATAAATAGACAGTATGTTAGATGATTTAGTGAGGGATCTCTTATTTATTTAAAAACAAACATGTTTTTTTCATTTCTCCTTTCAGGAAACCAGGTCATGTAGATTAGACAAGGAGGTTCTCAGGCTAATGACAACACAYCTGTAAATATTTTCTCAAACAGCTCATCCATCTCTCCAAGCACCCCAGGCTTGGACCTGCTCTGGGGCARAAGGCATCACCTCAGTCCTTCTGCACCTCCCCATGAGGACACCAGGGCTTGGTGAGGCYCCACAAAATCACCTCCTTCCCTGGAGATTTGATTTCCAAAGCACCCACATGGGAACGCTTTCACCCAGTGCATCATTTTCCCAATTCTCACAGCTCTTGCTGCCCCCAAACAATTTTGGAATCGACCCCTGCACAAAACTGGGTTGTGCTGCCTTTGGATGAGACCTGGGTGGGTAAACAAGGATCATTTCTTTGTTCTTGCTGGTGACAGCTTAACAAAGCAGAGCTCCACAGTGATGCTAAACTTAATTTTCTACAACTGCTGAGGTTCATAGCCAGAATCCATTTCAGGTGGACATAAAAATCCAGCCCAATATTTACTTGCCACTGGATACAAATGTTACCTAGTGAAGTCTGCACYAGTGTCAGAGAGGTGGATAAATCCTTCAACTTTGTTAAATGTGGAATAAAGGAGAGAATAACTTGAATTAAATTCCTGTGCCCACTTGAAATGATGTCTGGCTGTGCCTCTGTACCTGTGCCTGATTTTTGCATGAAAATATTCTCTTTGTCCCTATCTGGTGTTCTCCTTCAAAAAGGAATYGAGTTAAAAAAGAAGGCAATAATGTAAGATTTTTAAGCAAACAGTTCAATATTTCCTTTAAAATGTTCTCTGTATTCAAGAGCACTTTGATTTCTATCTTTTTTTTTCCTCCAGGCTTTGAAACTGTACCTCTTTTAAAAAAAGACCATCCCTGATTTTAGTCTTTTGTTCCTTTATGAGCTTTGTCCCCGACTTTTAAATGTGGAGAGAGTTGAGAGGCATGTTGTGAGAGGAGAGAAAATAAAAAAAGTAAAAAAAAAAAAACTTGCAAACTGTGTTAAATACACCTTTTGTTCATTATGTTTAATATAACATTCACTATGAAGATTGATATTGAATTATACATTAATTTTAATGCTAAATAACTTTTCTATTTAAAAACCCCTTAGTTTTCTTATAATGTACAGTAATTAAAAAGTGAACCAAAAGAGGCAGCAATAAATCAGGGTGCACAATGGAGTAAAAATATTATAATTAATATTTAACATACGTTTTGATTACTTTTAGAATAAGTACARGAAATATCAATTAGAATATATATTCAAACTTTGCTGCCTTTCCCCCATTATACTCTGGAAAGGGGCTATTTTTAATTCTGGATATTGCATACAAAATAATACATAGTCCCTAATTAAATATAAGGCTGCAATTCAATCGAGAGTTTCTGCTGATGTCATAAATAATAAGAGCACAGCTCGAGGTATCAATGAATGGCAGCCAAAGCCTGAGATTGAATTACAACTTCAGCATTCAGTCTGTGGATCTGTATTGTTATTTGCAATAGATGGAAAATGATTATTATTATTTTTTAAATACAGACAAAAAGAAGGAAATTTGAATTCAAAATCGGTGGCTCGGTGGTGGAAGATTAGAMGTCTTGTGATTAGAGAACACAGCTTATTGGAAATTGAAATGTACAAGTGTACCAGGCAGCAAATCTGTAGTTGAGGCTAAATTCTGCCTTTTGTTTGTTGGGTTTTTGAAACCCACCAGCAGTTCATACCTAAAAAATCAAACATTTTTGTTGTTCTTAAGAGTTTTGCCTCTGCCTACCCAATCTATGTCCAGCAACATCACTGGAACTGCCCAGCCCTCACCTGGCTGGGGGTCCCAGCAGGGAGAGAAATCCAGGAGACAGAAGGTGCTGCCAGGGTGAAAATCAGTGACACTGAATCACCCCAACCCTGCTCGTGGAAGGAGCACTCTTTTATCCCCAGTGGGTTTTCTGCATAAACCCCAATTATTTATCATTTCCATTCAGAATGAATAAGGGCTGTACACTCATGTGGACGTTTTTACCCAAATAAATGACCCCTTAATAACCAGAAAGATTTTTATTTATGTAACATATTGGATTTCAGTTATGTTATGGCAGCAGAAAGAAGGTAGTTAATCAATATGAAGGCTTGCTTTCAACAGATTGCACAGCACTCAGCATGACAAGATCCCCTTCTGCTACACCACAGGTCACTCGTTTGTATTTCAGRGCCATTTTTCCATGCTTAGCACATCCATCTAGCCATGAGGATGAACACCTCTCCATCTGACTCTGGCATGCAAAAAGTCAACAATTTAAAGGCGTTAAAATGCCCGGAGTCCGGAGCGAGGTGTGAGACACAGCTGTGATGCCGTGAGCCTAAACCATGCCACGGGTTTAGAGGTGTTTGTCACCTTCCTGCCCAAACTCAAGGCATCACAAAGTCCTTCTCGTTATTCCCTGCCCTGTCCTGGCTTGGTTTGTGCAGATGGCGGGGGCCAATATTTCCCCCAACCTACAGAAAAACAATTACAGCTCTGGCACAGAGTCTGSTCAGTTTGCCCTGTGATGTGGCCACATGAAGGGGTGCAAGGTGCCACCCTTTCTTCCCTGGGCAGGTGTATACTGAGGGCTAGATCCCAGCTTTTCAAGAAAAAAAAATTGATGTTTTATAGTTGGAAACCCTGTGGCTCCCCACATCTCACGTGCTACCTTCTGGCTATTTCAGAACCCACAGATTTGTCTTTACAAAATTGAATTGCTCTCTAAGAACAAGTATTTTCTCTCATTGAGGCTAAGAAGAGCAAAGAGCCAAGAGACCCTGAAAACACACAATGAAGCCCCTTGGAACACAATTTCTCTTTGTATGGTAGGTTTTACTCAATATTTAAATATCCTATTGTTCTTAAACATATAAATTTTATWGCCTTTTCCCTAAAAAGAGCCATTTCCTAAAGAGTCTTAAACTATACAATAACAACTATCATGATAGCCTGTTTATGCCTTCCAGGTGATTTTTTGAAGGGCAGAAAATATATGTTTCTTTTAGACATTTCCTGTTAACTCTATGCAACCTGTGGAAATTTTGATGGCTACCTTTGTAACACCTGAGTGAGGGTTTGATAATGCCTGTASCTGACCATTTAGACATGGGCCTAGGGTTTTCAGAAAAAGCTTTGCCCCCTGGTATGAAGAAATTTTCAGATATCTGGTGAAAAAAGACATGGGAGAAGTGAAAACCAGGCACGAAATACAGACCTGGTCCTTCCTAACACACAATTCATCTCAACACTTTTTCATCAAGACCAACACGAGCAGTACAATTTACTGCCAAAATAAACCTGCCATAAACACAGATATTTTGATATTCCTGATATACAGGTATTTCAATTTGTAAAGTATATGCTTACATTGCTATGGGAAGATGTTAGTCCCAGGGTGATATTTAGAAAACACAAACAGCTGCCTCTGTCCCCAGATACCCATAATGTGGTAATAATAATCTTCCTCCATGATAAGCTGCTATAGGTGTCTTAKCTGCCTCTCTCCTATGTCTCACTTGATCCTGAATTTATCAGGATTTGTTTTTTTTCCTTCTTCACCTTCTTGGTTTTGGAGATGATTTCATTAGGGTTAAGAAAGTTTCGTTCTAGGATCTGTTGCGTGACTCTTGAATTTRGACTTTTCTGGGTTCTTTCAATAGCAAAAGGGAAATCTTTAACAGACACACCTCTCAGCATCTCCTCCATCCATCAGTGACTCCCTGACATAGCCAAGAAGCGCCTGGAGGCAGAGGCCAAGTCCCATCTCTGCCAGCTACAGCTCAAATTTAACCCTACCTGCACTCAGCACCGACCTGCACGTGTGGGGTTGTGTCTTTAGCCACTGCTGCTGAATTTGGTCCAGCCAGGGCTTCACCTGCAAAACCCATCAGTAGCAAAGAGGTGTTAGATGATAGATTCTGGGGCTATTTCATCTCCAGATGGAAGCAGCTCTTCAAATGAAATGCCAGCAGGAAAATCAAGCAAAATAACTCAATGTTTTGCTGCCCCAGAAATAGTTGGTGCTGCTTTGGAGGAGGAAGGGCTTGGAGAAAGCAGCATTTTTTTTCTCCCTCCAAAGTGGACATAGGACAAAGAAAAGAAGGTAAAGGAGGGGAGCTGGTGTACCTGGGTGTCTGAGGGCAGAGAGAAACACACACTGATGCAGTGGTGCAAATTCATGGAAGGGTTTGGAAATCTAGAGGAAAATCAGCCCATCAGGTCCAGGCCGAGCTCCTGGGAATGTAATGAGTTTCTCCCTTACGACTGATTGTTGTCACCAAAATACATCTGCTGCTTTATGCAACTGAGTCTTCCTATGAAATGCATACATAGGCTCAATGATTCTTATAATTACAGGCTGAAAAGAACTTTGCATATTCATGAGTATCACACCATTTGTCACAGCTGTAGACCTCCAGTAAGCAATGYCTGTGATTAGGGTTTTGTTCTTCCCGAGTATATATTTTTCCATGAACCCTTATTGGTTCTGAAAAGTTATGATCTTAACTCTCCACTCCTGTCAAACACAATTTTATTCCTTTTTACTGCCAGCACTATGAATGAATTCCTGCTTCTACAGCCAACATCAGGACTAGCCGGAACTGGAATTTGCATTGATGAGGCAGTATTTTATTTAACTAATGTAATAACCTACGAAAATCTATAGTTGGAGTGACAACAATTTTATTATCCCAAGTAAAGAGCTGCCCATTCATTTTCTCCTCTGTGATTTAAGACTACTAACCTCTAGACCGCCCTGCTCATAAACAAACAGGTCTTGTGGACCTTCTTAGGTTCACAAAAGAGGTCAAATGAAATAATAAAGACCTGGTATGCCACAGGATGTACTAACCATTAAGCAGCAGATTAAAGATTGAAAGTTTTTGAAAGCTAGACAGCCATGTATGAAATCTAACCCACCCCACGGACATTTCAACATWAAATGGCAGTAGAAGTGAGAAAAGTAGACTTTTTTCCTTCTGAAGCTATATTTTTCTAACACAGAAGACAGAGAAGTGTAATCAGTCATGGTCAAAACCCTGCCAGTGAGTATTACTTATTTAGCCTCATATTCCAGGTGACTCACAACTTGTCTACCTGCCAACATCTGAAAATAATAAGTTATAGTAAAGTTATTAACTAAAACTATGTGAACTTTGAAGTAGCTAAACCTAAATTAAATATAAACACACAAAACAGCCTGGGGCTAATTAATCTAATTTGGGCTCAGCCACCTCACTCCATTTTTTGTTTGTTTACAGTTGTTTTTCCCCCTTCCTCCTCCTATGTGGTCTGCAGAGAGGGATGATCTGGGATCCTGTCAGGGGCAGAGATTGCATCTTCCCGCTCCTCCGACCAGAAATTTCTTTTCCAAGAAACTGCTCTCGACAAAGAGCCAGTTTGCAACCAGCTCATCCCTCGGGATGCTCTGGGAAGGAGGGGATGTGTGCCGAGGCAGATGTGTGCCAGCTGAGAGCCCAGCTCCGGGAAGCCTCGTGCCCACGCACCATGTGTGGCTGGAAGGGGAAGCCCATTCCTCCTCCTCCTCCTCCTCCTCCTCACTGTCAGGTACAAATTGCACGCTGGCAGCTTTGATGACAACATGGTGCTCCCTCCAGGAGCTTCCTCGGAAAGCTGAGCCTGAAAGCAGCACCATGGGAATCACCTCTTGCTTGGTTTTGGGTTGTTTTTTTTTAACAGACTGAGCTCTTCTGCCTCTTCTGCCATCCTAGGCAGGAGGACAACGCGCCTGAAGATTATGCAACGCTTCAATGTTTAGAGAGGTTATGYTGGCCAGGCCATTTTTAGTATTTTAGAGGTTTTAAACTTAAAAAGTGGAAGGGGGAAAAAAAAAACATGCTAAAAATAAGCTCTTGATTAGGTGTGGGAAAAGTGAAGATGGGAGGAAATCTCAGGGCTGCAGCCCCAGCACAAGGCAACAATAGACTCRAAACACAAAAAAGTGTCAGTGCAGTTCGCTTGTAAAAAGAGGAAARTGCACAATAGCACAACAGTGAGTTCACCTATTATATAATTGGAGGTTGTGTGTACATGTGCAGACAAGACGACAGAATAAAAAGCCTCCTCTAGGAAATCCAAAACTTGGCAGCTTTGGCCAGGTAGAGTATGAGGCGGGTAGTGTCTAACAACAAAAAGAAACAGTCTGTAACTAAGGTTTGAATCGAGCTACAGCTCTCCTTGCTAAACAGCAGCCAGATTTACTGCTGCAAAACCCATAAAAACAAAGGGAGAATGAGTCTGGCACAAGAAATAAGGCGCAGAGAGAGAGAAAGGCAGAAAAGGAGACGCGGCATTAAATTTACCCAGGCTGAGCTGTGCGTCTGATTTCATACAAGGGTARTTTGGAGGGCTAGGCATAAAGCGAGAGGATTTCATTCATACGGAGTTTCCACATGGTCTSAAGTGCCTTTCCCAGGGGGCCAAAGGAAACCCAACCTGCCTGACAGGAGGGAACGGAGCAGCTGCTGCCCACTCAGCCCCACCAATGCTTTGCTTTGGCATCTGGGATGGATTCCCAGAGCCCTCCTCTTTCCCAGCTCAGAATTCCACCCTACTTCAGGGAGCTAGTGGGATTTCTAGGCTTCACAGATTTTGTTAACAACACAGCAGTCCTTGACTTGGGCTTGTTTACARGGATTTTCCTGTTCTTTAGAGCCTAACTATGTCCAGCACTCTGGCTAAGGAACGTGAATTTACACAGCAAGAAACAGCAATTCTGGTGCTCTYAGTGTAACAGGATGAAATGTTTCGATCAAAGTATGCCATACTTGATATTTTCCAGGGGAGATGGCTTTACAAAGATATTATTGACCGTTTGGGTAGAAAGAATCTCTACAATCTTCTCTTACAATCACCTGTCAGGTCGTTTCTTCCCCAAAGGTGTCACAGTTCTTTTCACACTGACACATATTAAAAATCCAGAAATATTTACCTTCACATGAATTTAGTGTATTGATAATCCTTTCCTTGTTACCCCTTACTCTCACTGCTACTTCCCCCAGAGTTCTCATGCTGATTTCCARCTCAATTGCCATGACCCACATATATGGATTTTGGACACAATAAAACTACAACCAAATCCATCGATTAAGTAATTTCCTTTTCCATATCCACAACTTCAGTCACAGCTCWCCAAATGTTTTTTCTTTCTAGATTTCTTACATTTTACAAAAGATAAATACACTAAAATGCACTAATAACAATAAAAATGGTTGGGTGTTATTTTCTGTTTGGCACATTTCCTGCTGTTCTCTGATCTTTCCAAGCCATCCAGTAACTAACTGTGTTACTGTGATTTCCATCCTGATTCTGCAGCAAGGTTGATGGGACCTGGTCTCTACCCCATCACCTCTCTGCACCCRCAGGCTGTATTTTGAGATGTTACAAGATCATTTTGATGTTCCCTTTGATCAAATAGAGTATCAAACCTCAGATCATTAATGTATCGAGACAAATGTATCTCTCTTTGTTATTAATATCAAGATTAAAAGGTACTTGAAAGCTMATAACTTATTTCCATTTTAAAACTTATAATACAGTAAATACCTAACAAATGATGATGTATGTGCTTATAATTGACTCATTAGGTATTTGCCCAAACAACAGACACRGGGTCATTAGCAAGGAGCTTGAAGTATTCCATGTTTTGTGGAATKTGGGCTGCATTTCAATAGATAAATGATTCCAAATATTCCTCCTTTCCCCCTGTTTGAGGTTCAAATTCTTGATGCACCTGTGGACTTAGAAGATGTGGGTTTGGGGGTTTTTGCTGTTTGTTTTTTTCACAAAACTAGATGACACAGATACAGAAAAGCACACAGAACACGTTCCAGAACAGCTGTTCTTATCTAGGTTTTCCTTTTAACTCCTCAACTGCATAGGAAATTCAGTGCACTATTTTGGGACTTTTATCTCAGTAGAAGGCTTTGTAGGCACCACATTCAGACAGAGCCCTGTGAGTACACGGGGAGGGCTGCAAACAGGATGGATTCAAAACAATGGGGCAAACAAGCTCAGACCAAATCCCACGCAGGATTTTTCTGTGAACTTTTTTTACCACCAGCATGAAATCAGTCACCTCTGAAGTTTGACCACACTTGAAACTATACACTCAAACATGGCAGTTTAGACCCATTTTAGGCCAGTTCCTACAGACAAGTAAAAACTTTACCTCCCACCAAGGATTATTTGCATGCATCAAGCTAAGCACAAGTASCATTGTTTGCAGAATAAGAATATCATTCCTTATGACCCTAAAATGCAYAAATATATCAAAGGACATTGACAGAGCCCAGGCCAGCGGACAGGACCCTAACTTATTTAACTTCTATAAATACTAGTCATGTATTCTCATTTCTAATTGCCTAAATACMTTTGTAAATCTATCCATTAATACCTGAAGTTTAAGCTTTGGGGGCATATTCTCAAGAACAACCTCCTTTAGATCTCTCTGCAAAGATATCACTGTTTTCAGGAGAGTTAATAAAGTCCTGGCAGGTGCAGAATATAAATCCATACCAGTTGAGGTACAAGTCTGTTCATTCCTATTCATGAACTGTGTATTATTTATACAATGTTTGTGGGCTCAGCAAAGCAGAGGATATTTTTTAAATAAATGTTTATGTTCAAATAACTTTGCTAGTGTTATCTAATCTACCTTCAGCATCTTAAGCACTGCAGGTGATTTTAAAAGTTTGCAAAACACTCTCTCATCTGCTTTTGCACATTGGGTTTGGCAAAAACCAGACATTTGAATATTTAGCAATTCTGACACACAARAAATTATCAAGTGCCATCAAGTATCTTAAATCTTTCTCAAAACAGTGTTTGCAATTTATCAGTGGGAGGATTTTCCTCTCCCTCTTTTCCTGCTCAATCCCTGACTCGTTCAGCTCTTTGCTGCTTTAACAGGCTTGTCCACTCCAATGCTGCAGGTAAATGTTGGACTCTTCGTTTTCCACATGGAGAGAAGGGCACTACAGACTAAGGTCTTATCCTTGGAAATGTTCATTCAAAGCCCCCAGAGACTGATGAGGGGTGAAGTCCTTAATACCTSCAAAGATCTGGGCCTGTTCAACCTCCTCATGACCACAGGGAAGTGGCACAGCACTCTGGGGTTTGATTTCTCAGCTGCACCCTCACCACTGAGCATCCTTTCTCTCCTAAATCAAGTTAAGAATCACTCTCCTGTGAAGAAAATCCATTTCTAATCCTTCACTAGKTCATGTTGGTAGCAGCAAAGTCTTCTGTCCCATCCAGAAAACCGTGTTGAAAACTTTAGCAGCATGACATGGGATATTTTTATTAAGTTTTATCCAAGYTCAGCTTTTTCTTTAATCCTGTTAAATTCCTGGTCCCTCTAATCCCTGCTGGTGGCATTGAGCTCCAAGGACTGTGACACATCGGCCACACGAGCACACTCAGAGCACTTTGGCAAMAGGTTCAGGGAAACTTTCTGCCTGCAGATGTAAAATGTGCTCCAACAYCGAACTTCACCAGTGGAGTTTGCTAAGGGCTGTGAGGTGAAATGCAATGTCACTGTCACACTGCAGCAGCACTTTGGCTGTCACTGAGAGCCTGATGGACCATTGAATATTTTCTGGTGACCCAATGGCCAAGGTTTGGYTTGCATGGTCATTGCATGGGTGTGACATCAAGCACATGGGTGTGAAACCTACACCAACAATCAGACACTGCTAGTCTTGGTTTCTTTAAAATAAATATCTCCAATTTTTCATCCATTCGTRTTTGAAGAGTTTGACCCAGTTACAAAATCAAGTGTAGGCTGGGAAGAGGAGTAGGTGGAAGGGRAAGAGCTTGATCCTGTTTGTAAGGGAGGTTACATGCATTTGGGTGTCAATTTACATGAGAAGTTTCTCACTTGACATTATCTGATGTGGTCAAAATACTCAACCCCACCAGTTGGGGTTTATCATAGGAGTGCCCACTCAACCTTCACTCCAGCARCCACAATTGTAGCAATAAAATACACCCTCACCGGACCTACTCAAGCTGCATTTTGATGATTTGGCTTACWCTTAACATGTAATCCCTGGCAACTCCCAGGCATCAGGGCTCTCCTGATCATTAAAATGTTCTGTCTGAGCATGGCTCAGGCTTGCTCATCTCATGAGCGCATCTTTAGGGCTACTTGAAAAAAAACAAAACAACCAGGCCCTTTTTATTTAAAGTGACAACACACAGGGAAATGAATATATATTTATATAATATTGTAGTGTTCTTTCACAGATTGCACATGTGAAAATCACCCTCCTTGAAGGAAGACTCTGCTGCACCTTCCAGGTCCCCAAACCCTGCACCCATTCTTCCCACTACCAAGTGAGGGGTTGGGTGGCTCGACGCTCATTGTGTGTTGGAAGGGGGATGTGGAAGGAGTGAAAAAGGCCTCTATGGTCTTTGGAAGCTGGCCAGGGGTGAGGCCATTGGATCTATATTTAGGAGGGTTTCACTTAATAGGGCTTGCAGCTGTGCATAGGTTGGRGTGTGAATTCCATCTCTCCCGACACACAAAACCAAAGCTTTATTAAAGAAGCAGTGACTTCGAGCTGTTCTGAAGTACCCTATCATTTTCACTACCCTGTTCATCTGTTAAGGCATTTACATGACACATATAGGAAATAAAAACCATCAATAAACCCYGTGTTTTGAGTGTACTGATACAATGACCAATAACAGGGTTAATAACCAGGAACAATGTGAACAGAACCAATACTTTGTACCAATATTGTTTCTCACAAATTAATGTCCAAAAGTATAAATTCCCTAACCACYAGTGTCAGAGCTGGAAATATTATTGCCTCTGTTTTATAAGTAGGAAAACTTGGAGCACAGAAAGGGTTTGTGATTACCCARAGCCATTCACAGCCATACCATATCCTTACTTCGAGATCACTGGGATCAAACCATGATTGCCAGGACAATATTTTGTTGCTTTGTATTTAGGCATGGCTCAATTGAGTGGGACCCCAAACACAACCTGATGCTTTCCAAATCTCCCACTAAGCAGCCCAGACAGGRACAGTTCAACACCATGACTTTCTCCCACTCTGGTCCAGCCAATACTCAGTGCTGGGGTAAAAGCAATCACTTTCCTAAGCTTTCACTAAATGATMACTCAGGAAAAGAGGGCTTGTCCAAGTGCAAAGTCTTTATTTTCTAGTGTATATACTGAAAGTATTTTTTTAATAATTCTATGTTTCTATAGATCTTCTGGTTAAAGAAGGCTTCAGAAATACATTTCTTCCTTGTTTTTAATTCTGTATTTGTGCAAGCCCACAGTTAAAAGTAAGAACTAGTGCTCCATTTTTAATTGAGATTTTTTTCTCTAAATTTATACATATGGGCCCAGTCTTGCAAAACATTTCTACATAACAATTCTCAGACATGACCTTTTCTGCTGAGCCACAGAAACACAGCCAAGCGTTGTGGTGCTCAGCACCCTGTGTCCTGTTTCTTCAGCATCCCTTCTCTTGGTCTGGGTGAACATGTTCCTACTCATTTATGATTCTGCCACGGAGAACATTGCATTAACACAAGATTTAATCACTCCTCTCTTTGTGTCTGCCTCCTGATTGCCCCTTCTCTCCCAAACTAAAAATAAGTTCTTTGTATTTGCTAAAGCCCGTTACAGCTTTAGCTGCTCTCTCCCATTGTCTCAATTTGCCATTAAAATGTACTGAGTGCTCTTGGTTACCCCATGGCTCAGCCTCCCTTGCTCCAGTTACACTTTCCAGCGTTCACATTTCTGCTTTTTCCCAGTCTATCCCCACAGGGAGAGAAGCTCCTCATAAATACCTAAAGAGCAACCTCTTCCACTCGCTTATTTGTTATTCCTCCTCACCAGCTCGGCAGGGACAACAGGTCCAAATGAAATCTTTTTTTCTCCTCCTGTGTTTGTGGTCTAATAATGGCCGTATGTTTGACCATGACTCATTGGATACCTATGTATTCTCCCTGGCAACGAGCAGAATTGCTCCGTTTTTGAGACCAGACTAGATTGGGTTTACCAAGGACAACATAGAAACAGACCAGACTTTATCCTTCTTAAAACATTTCTAACTAAAAACAAGAATTGTAAGCACTCTGGGACAAAGACCATCATTCTGCTTGGCATTTCATAACACCGAGCACAGGAGAGGCCTGGGCCTTGCCTAGGACTTGGAGAGAGAGTTTATTTATAGAAATAAAAAAAAAATAAAATAAAACAAATAAATAAAATAAAATAAAACAAAATAAAATAAAATAAAATAAAATAAAATAAAATAAAATAAAACAAAATCAGCTGATTGAGTAGAGCCTGTGTAATAAATGTCTGTCTTTATGTGTACAATGGGAGAAACAGCCACATGCCCCCGTAGGTACCTGTTAACCATGCACACAGCGACACAAAATCATATACACAAAGTGATCACCATTAAAAGATTTTCAATTTTTCACTTGCAGAGATGGTTCTGTACAGGAATGGAGTTGATGCAAAAATAAAGCTACAGTTATTCAAAACCAACCTCTCAGAATATCACCCAACTTAAGTTGTTCAAATTATCTTGCTGTAACTGAKTTTTTTTTTCCAGTTGGCTAAAATATCTATTGTAATACTTAGCTGTTGAAAAAGTGCAGAAATGAAGGGCTYTGAATTGTTTTAAATTAATGGCTATAAAGTATGACTTAAATGCTTTTATTCAAAACTAATTATTTGAGAGCAGGTATTCTTATACTTCTTTAACAGCAGGATGCAACATTTTTAGCATTATGAAAAAGAAGCTTTTGCCATGTAAACTCATGGRGTGAAATCTCATCCTTGATCTTCAAAGTGTGACAAAGAGCTATTGATTGGGAGCATATTGTCATTTAAATTACAATTAGGGATGGGTGAAAGGTGGTTATTCAACAATTCAAATCTTTTTAAAAAATGCTGTCAAGGGCAACTTAACCTTAACCTAAACACACACTTTTAAAAACTTCTGAGAGTTTCAAGTGTTTCGGAGAGCAATATGATGTGTTTAAAGTAACAAATCTGTAGATTTCGAGCATAATGTATAGTGCATTTTATTAATGCTGTAATTAAAAAAGCCCTTGTGGAACGCTTTCATTCCCTGTTACCATGAAACACACATTTGCTCCAAAACTGAGCGAGGGAGGTGGAAGGGGAGGTCTTTGCAATTTTTAATCAAATTGTATCGCTCAGTTCATCTTGCTAGAAGAGCTAATAATGTGATTTAAAATCCAGATCCAATTTCTGCTATAATCAATGCGAGTCTTGCTCTCGGAGGGATTTGGTTATGATCTCAGGAGCCACGGGGAGAGGAGCACTAGAGGGGTCTCAGGAAAGCCAGCACAGTTTGCAATTGCTGCTGACCAACTGGAAACCTTCAGCAGRCCACTCTTCTGTCCTCCACCTCCTCTCTGCACTGAGACCCCAGGACCTCAGCCCAGAGTCCATATGGACCACGAGAACCTGTGAAGGCATCTGCAATCACAGGAAATTTGAGTCACTACTGAACCAGAGCAAATGGTCTACRGTGAAGGTTGAAACTCAAATTTTGCCCATGGGACCAGCAAAGGCAGCAGCCTCCCCTATAAACCACAAGCTCTGGGGTACAGCCTGCCACTCAACAACATTTTGGGGTCTAGATCCATGGTCTAGCTTCTGTCATGACACAAACACCRAAAGAGTACCCGGCAGTGTCACCTGGCAGGGCGAGGGAAGGGCTGTGCCAGCTTCTGATGGGCTTTTCTTCAATCTCATTAGTCAGTTTGAGCTCAAGCAGCTCTCTCTCCCCTTTCAGAGAGGATTATGCTGCCCTGCCAAGTTAGGAAGAGCATTCCTAGCCCTGCAGGACAAACAGCTTCCCAGACCTGTGTTTATTTTCTTGGATGGCATATGTAGCCCATTGTGTGATTAGGTAGCACAGCGGGGTTCAGAAAGTGGAATTTCCCAGAGTGCGYCGGGCTCTGGATGATCGCCAGCATCGGGATCAGGGAGGAATGTTTTCTTTCACTATACTCTGGTGAATGTGGCAGGGTTCAAAAGAGATTTTGACTTCCCCCTCTAGCACTTGGGAGGTGAAGACTCCTTTTTGCCACATATACAGTGGGAACCTTTTCCTTGCCAATTTATTACATATTTGGGTCCTGCTCCAAAATTGCAATGGAATCTGTGGAACCTATTAGCTTCGAGTAAATTTTACATCAAATTCCCCACGGGCTTTTCTTCCCCTGGTGTGTCCGGGCTCTGGTGGAAAGGGCAGAGCTCGGAAGTCTCCACCAGATTGTCTCAGCTGTCTGTGCTCCTYGGGCAGTGCAGGATGTGTGGCACATCAGCAAGGACTGTAGCTAAGGTCAAGCTTCCCGTATTTTGAACTTGTTGGCACAGACTAGCTGCAAGAGGAGGAGGAATTATTTTGAACAAAAAAAAAAATCCCACTGATCTGTTTTGGGAGTGGTGATAATCAGAACATCCTATTTAACTTTTGACCACAGAGCAGGGGAGATGAGCCAGCAAGGTTTTAGGAGGGAGAACTTTTATATATTTCTTTCCTGTGATCTGTTTTCACACTGCTAAGTAATGAAAAGGAAATTTTGCCTAATGTACAGTAATCACAACATTTGAAGCTATTCAGTTGTCCAAAGAATGGTAATTTTAGTTCACATTTTTTGAAACAATTGTGACAAGTAGAATTTTTTTTTGTGTGAGGATGGTGAGACACAGGGTGCCCAGAGAAGCTGTGGCTGCCCCATCCCTGGAAGTGTCCAAGSCCAGGTTGGAGGGGACTTGGAGCAACCTGGGACAGTGGAAGGTGTCTCTGCCCATGGAAGAGGGGTGGAATGAGATGATCTTTAGGGTCCCTTCCAACCCAGCTCTTCTATGGGTCTGTGAAGTAGTACCAGCACAGAAAAAAAAGGCATTGTATAAATCTGATTCTAAAGTTTGTTAGGATCTATTTTAAACCCTGGTGAACTAAAATCTCCCACTGAAATAGCCCTGCTTTATTGAGAATAGGGACACAAGGCTTGCAGGGCTTGCAGAGTGAACCCCACTCATCTTGCCTTGGGTGACAGAGGGTCAGAGGGAGCATTTGCTGCTCTTACTTCGTTTCTCCTGTTGCATTTTTACTGCATAAGCGGATGAAATGGGCAACTTGACCTCCTCACTGATAGCAGCAACTCTGCACTTGCAGACAGGACTGCTGTCAGGAAAACCACTTTGTTTTGCTGTGCCCACTGCTCCTCTCTCCCATGTTGCTGTTTATTGAGAGAGTTCAGCATGTATTTAATAGAAAAAAGGCAGTAGGGCCGGGATCTCAGCTGGCTGGAGTCAAGTTTGTAAAGACAAGAAGTGGCTTCATCTCAGTCACCAGCTGTGATCAGTGGGGGGAAAAGAGAATCGTGCATGCAAGTGGTGCATCCATTTGTTAACCCAAAGAAATCAAATAATACCAGACTCTGAAACTTTCTGAACACCCTGCAAAGGCCAGAAAAGGGAAAACAGCAATCAGGTGTCTGTCACAAAATTCACAAGTCATTGATACACTGAAGAAGTTCTAAAAGAATATTGTTTGCCCCTGCAAATAGGCAATTTACACTATCCTTGCTTTAAAGCTCACAGCACACACAATATCCACYGTATAAGAAATTACTGACGACTTTTATCAAGGTTAACTCCTATTTTGTTAACCCAACACTTTGCGAAAAWTTAGAAGCGGAAGAGTTTTTCGATAAAACGCGTGCACATAAAATTTCTGAACGTCTGGAGAAGGAGCATCCAGCCGGGAAAGGGAACCCGGGATGCGAGATGCGCCAGTGCCGCCTTGTGGAGGCTTCAAACTCCTTCCAGATCCTGTTTACTCAAGCTAATGGCTCATTTAAAAAAAAAAAAAAAAAAAAAAACACCTCCCCAATGCAGGGCTCTTTCATAACATTCGTACAAAGCAATTCTGCAGATAATAAATAAAACAAAGGCGGAGGGAAGCTGGGTTTAATTCCGGATGTAATCCTTACTGAGGGCAGGGTGGTACGCTAATTCTCACAGCTACAAGAACCAGATTTTTTTCCAGCCGTGCAGTTTCAGAGGACTTTTTAAAAAAATTTTCTCAGGAAACAGCGTTTCCGGTTGCTATCACCAAAAAATATGCAAACCATCAACAAGAAAAACAGTAGGGAAAATGYAGTAGCTTTGTTCCCCATCAGTGCTCCCTGCTCATCCTCTGTCCTAGGGCATTGTACATGCTTAACCTGAGCAGGTTTTCATATCAGCTCTCCAATCTTCTCTACTTTGGGTTAGCTTAGCAATTGTTTCTCTCAGTACACTTAGTTTTTMTGATCCAGCTATAATCAGAATGGGCAGATGAATAGAAACTTGCTTTTAAGAAATAGTCTCCATCCTTAGGAAAACAGGAAAATCTCTGGGTTTGTTGTTTTTTTTTCATTCTCAGACAAGTTTTGGTTTCAGATGAGGATTTCCACCAATATTCTATTTGATCTCTAGTAGCTGAAATTCTTTTACTCTGTTCAACAGACACAAGTTATACGACTGTTTCATACTGATTACTAAAAAGAAAATACCTTGCAAGACATTTGCCTTAGATGGGACTCCAGCCTCTCTCATCTAGCTCACCCCTAAGGGGTATCTYTTGGCCAAATGAGTTGGGCTACAACCAGAAAATGAAGTTTTATGGCCCCGAGAGCTTTGATTCCTGTTCATAAATATGGCAGCAGCAGCATTTAACATTTTCAATCACTCATTTTCTTGGGAGCTAGGAAAGTGTTCAGTTATATATTCTTAAACACTGCTGGTTCATTCAAGATTTTTTACAGCATGCATAATTCTCATGGGATAAGGAGCTGGATAAGTGGCCACAATGCTTCTGAATTATCACTCCCATGCACAATACATTTTGTTTAAGTTATAACCACATAATTTTAACTGCTTACTCAAATTATAAAATACTCCCAACCCCAAAACCAATGCATTTGCATTAAGTAACATTAATGTGGGACTGGCTTATGCATTCCAAGATTTTGTGGTTTCYCAATTAGTCCTCCAGTAACAGAATCACATTATCATAATTTTAAGGTGTTACAAATGTGATATCCAAATTAGAGATCAAATTCCCTATATTATGTGTTTCTTCCTTGAGGGCTTACCAACCAAACACAGACTCTGCAAAGAAGGAGGTGTGCTAAAAATGGTTGYTTTCCACATCCAGCTCCTGTTACATGGCAGAGAGGAGTGACTCTGAGAAAGGCAGGTTGTGAATAGCCCTTAGATGAACACTTCACAARGTTATTTCTAAAGAGCAGGGGAACCTCTAGAAGCAATCTTTAATTACCAGAAGTTCTCAAGTGGTAAATTTTCAATAATTTCACTAACATCAGCTTATACAACTGAGATTTGCTCAAATTCATTTCTGGCTTGCACATAACACGGGTATCTCATGCAAACTAACCCCYAGTGCAAAGCCCAAGTCAATGGAAACTGTAGAATTTCATTTGCTTTCCCACTGGAACAAGATGCTGTGACACGGAGCCGTGCGAGTCAGCCTCCTTCACCTCAAGGTTGGAGAATATTACTGAAACTTTCATCAAACAGAATAATGATTTCCATCTGTAACCTAACTCRGCCAGTGCCTCTCCCAGTTCCTGGTAACTCACTTTCAAGGCACAGAAAYGCTGTGAGTGTTTGGATTTTTTTGGCTGCCCGAACTTTAAAAGGAAGGGAAAGGAGCTTGAGTTACTGTGTCAGCCCAAAATGRGAGAGGTTGAAGTTCTCAGAAGATATATAACAGATCACCAAAATGAAATGAAATAATGAAATAAAATACAGCTGARTGCTAGAAACAACTCAAACAGCAGCTTAAGCTGCACTCATGGCAGAGGTAATTTGAAAATTACCTCCAGTAATATTCCAGCATGGATGTCCTGCACAGGTGAAAGAGGAAAATGATGTGATCCTCATTCCAGAACCATCACYCATTTCTGCAGTGAGATTTCTTGTGCACTGAAGTATTCAGCTCAAAATTTTACCCTGCAAGGACAGCTTCACTSTATCCAAACACTGAACTTCCTCATCTGGACACTCCTTCCTTGCAGCAAAAATATGAAGTAACAARTACCAGCCTCATCTGACAATCTTTAATCAGACTTGGCATTAGTTTAAAGATTGATTAGGTATGTAGGACATCAAAGAGTAAACCCCAGGGAATGAAAATGAACAATGGCATTATTTTCTTGCAAGGGGATTAAGAATAAGTTGTAGTTAGATGATATTTATGACTCCTATAAACCCAGCTGTTTTGCTTACACCTCAAAATATCCCAGAAATAATAATGGARCAATACTGAAGATTGTCAGAATGACTATGTACTTTAATAAAAACATAGGAAACTAAACCTTTTAGATTTCTAGAAAGGATAAACATAATGAAGAATGAACACAATGTTTTATGTCCATTACCTAATTTAAAAAATGGTATAGAGCTATAGCAAAGTCAAGATGAAAATRCACCCAAAATTTTAAGTCTAAAATATTCAAGTCAATTCCAGAAAAGCAATTTTACTCGAGTTTTTCTTCAAATACACCTATAATTTGCAGACAGCCTAATGTTATCCTATTTCAGTATTTTCAAGGCAACTGAAAAAAATATCCATGTAGGATTAAAAAAGAATAATGATCGTTTAGGAGAAATATATTTTTCTCTCTCTTAGAAATAGAAGGTTCAGCCCAACAGACCATCGAGTTGAGGATCATACAGGCTCCTGCAGCTCACTGGAGCATTAACAGCAGCAGCTTCAAACAGTCTGGCACTAATACACAGCATTTTTAAGATGGCCGGGTTTAAGGGGGGAAAACAACTTTGCAGAAGTGCTAGATTCTGAGAAAAACGCCTGTTTTCCACAGATATCAGAGTTTACAAGTTGTCAAAATACAGTTGCTATTAGAAAATGATCTTTTTGATGCTTTTCCTGCCAGGTTCCCACACATTGGTTTGAACTGGTCATTTCCAGAAAGCCACTACAGGCTTTCCCCCTRCAGAGTCTCAAAMACMRGCTTTTAATTCAGTAGGCACACAGRGAAAAAAGAAATACAGTGTGAAAGGATTTCTTTTAGACACCTTGCATATTTCCTTTTGTTGTGCACTAATATTATCATTAAAAATCAATCACYTGGGTTAACCTGTACATTGCAGGAGGTTAACCTGTGTTTGAAATGTCAGTCAACAAATTGCAGGGACAAAGCCACCAAAACACTGCCAATAACTCACTGCAAAGCTCCTTCCTTTCTTTGCTCTGAATGATGCATTTCTACGACCCCCAAACCCCTCAAAGCCACCAGATCTCTGTTGAGGGAATCCACACTTTCCATTTTCCCAAAAGGAGCAGCCCTTGGGTGAGGATGGGGATGAGCAGCCCCAATCTCTGGCAGCACAACCCAGAACAGACATGGATCAGAACCCCATCTCTGCTAATTCAGCACGATCCTAAATCTGTTCACCCTCTTCCCTCTGCACCAGGGCTGGAGATGAGTCCTGTGGGAAGCCTGGCAGCTGAAGGACCAGGTGCTCACTGCTCAGATAATTATTTTGTAGCTGTCACAACTGGCTGTTAACACTTCTCTCCTGGCCTTCCAGCCCTGCACACAGTTGACTGCACTGTTTTATTCTCTTAGATGTAATTTTTTCCTTTTTTTTTTTTT
>NW_026623296.1:1655838-1657399 GCF_030028575.1 Malurus melanocephalus | reverse complement strand
TGGAAGGCTGTATATACCATGCTCTTTTAAGATTCAGAAAGCCTTCCCTGATGGCTGCATGATATTTGAASATTGTATGAAAATACATATAAGATGAAAAGCAGAATACATCTTTTTGTGCATTCAGTTTACCTCAAGGTCAGGGAAATTTTGCAGGAGAATCTTTTCCTCATCTCACACGCCCAAACCATTTGGCCCCCATAACATCCAACTTTATTCTCTGTGCCATCACGAGCATTGGTAATACCAAAGCAATCATTGGTGTGTTTAATACTGTACTCAGGGCTAATTTTTTGTCAGGTAGCACACTAAAATTAAGTGGTAGTTATCAGCAAGTTGAAAAAATGAGACATAAATGTGGGACAAAACCAGGAAAAAAATCAGATACAAAAAGAATATTTACACAACTAGATTCTGAACAAAATGAATTCCACCCAACCCTTAAAGTATAGAATATTTTCTTTGCTCTTATTCCAGAGTTTTCCACACAGACTTGCATGAATAAGTCAAGCTGGCAGCTGCAATGTGTAAGCAGAAAGGAGGTCATCAACTCCTGATAGATCCTCTTGTAATCAACAGGTTTTGTGGCAGGTTTTTTTTTGTTTTGTTTTTTTTTAGCATGAAGAAATATTGGCTCAATTTGCTTTTCAATATAACTCAAGCTTCCTTGGGTTTGGTAGCATAAAAAGGTTTAGCAAATTCAACACTCAGGCAGTGATGGTTTCTGCAATGCCCCAACATAATGTCATTAAGTGCTCAACAATGACTTTAAATAAGTAGCTTTTGGAAGTTATATGTCTTTGAAGTTTCATTAATTAGTCATATCATCGGGAATGTATGGCTAAAGTAAATTACACTGTTTAAAATATCTACTCTTTCAATGTGAAAAATGAAAGGATCCAGCTACCTTGTCTTTATACTAATGAAGATATTATTAATTGGTTTAGCAAAAACATAGATCTAACCATAATGTGCAACAGTTATTAAAGATAATTAACTACAGATCATTGGTTTGAAACATCTAGTCCAAAATGATTTCTGAAGGGCACATTATTCTATGAGATAAAATAATTAAATTTCTAACAGCTGCATAAGACAACTGTGGCATATCTAGTGTTTTAATTTCTTTTGTTCTATCCTCATGGCATTCCTCTGTTTTAGRTTTTGAAAATGCTACGAGTGTTTCACCGTGAGCAGCCTGTGCAGCGTGGTAGACTGAAATATTTCATGTCTGAGGAAAAAATGATGATTGAAAGAAAAGGATTAAAAATGACAGCGCAGCTAATAATACACACACGCACGTGTGCACGTGCACACACATAAAGGCAGCTACTCCTCTTCGAGGGAGAAAAGGAGGTGATGGGAAACCGATGAAACAGAGGGTTAAAAATGTTTCCATTCTAACATTAGCTACGCAAGTCCTGCTCAAACTAAAACAGCACATTTGCAAATTAAAGAAAACCTCAACGATGAAGCAATGCCAAATACTTGTAGATTAATTAATAATGGAAGCATACACAGGCACATAAAATTAAGCAAGAACAGTTAAAAAAAAAAAAAA
>NW_026623296.1:1581650-1655817 GCF_030028575.1 Malurus melanocephalus | reverse complement strand
AAAAAAAAAAAAAAGGGGGAAAAAAAAAGCGACTGAGGAGCTGGAACAGAAGTCTGTTTATTAAAACCCATATGTTCCAGGTCCAGAATTTCTGAGCTCACATCTGCTCCGGTACCATTCCCAAAAATGTTTGCGGTCAGTATTTATCCTACGTGCCAGTACTGGGTTCAGCATCMGTTTCTTGATCTCTATTTTTGATAACTGTAACCTCCAAATGCTTTCAGTAGMCTGGATCTGCATTAATTAGAGCGCTGTTTGCTTACAGCATTAGATCTCTCCCCATGTTTTGTAAGAAAATTCGTGTCCTAAAATATTCCTCATTTGCAGCAAATTTAGCTGCTTCAGCAGAGAGTGAGATTTAGACAGGAAAGGCAGGGAGGCAGGAAATAACATAGYTCAGTCAAGATTAGGTGCATTGCTAGCTAATGTTGATTTAGCAAAAGAAAGACTGAAAAAAGGCATTACCCAGTGCCCCAGAATCCAGACAGTGCAAACAACAACAGTATGACTTTATTTTATCTGTTTTGATGTTCCATATCTGTCTTTTATTGTAAGAATTTTGTTTATTGGTACCAATTGGTTCCTCTGTGGCTTGAGAGGATGGGGAAAAAAAAGTTATGAGGACCTTTCAAGCTTTAAAAAAATATTTTTAAAGCCTCTAAAAGAGTGGGGAAACAGTGGCATCATTTACTTCAGCTCCTGTGCATTACTCTAATCAGGCAGAGGAGCTGAAATAAATTTATAAATATAATTTGGGGTAAAAGAGGCTTAGAAAGGTCACTAGTAACATGAAAATAATCAGTGTCGCAGTTTTAAATAGAGAAATTCCAGTAATTTTGGGTGTTCATTGCCACAAAGAAAAATCCTATCCTGCAAATGCTTAAGGAGGGGTGACACACATTCAATTTTCGGCAATTTCGGGGGTTTCTATTAGATACTGTCCACACTGTAAAAATAAGAACCAATGGAATGGTCTCTGAAGCCAGTTCTCTCCTGCCTTCCATCCCCTGTCAGCTCTGGGATTGTGCAGATGCTGCAAAATGCTCCCARATCAGCACAGCAGCAATGGTGTGAGGGAAAATAGAGGAAAATGGGGGAGGAGAGCCCTCCCCACGTGATGGTGACACCAGGCACTCTGCAAGTGGGGAACACCAGGATGCAGGAGAGCAGAAAACCCTCGAGTGGGAGAAACCTGTCCGTGCTGCCCATGGCTGCAGATCTCCTGCTTCCACCCCAGAAATACACTTTCCCTGAATATCCTTTTTTTTTTCTTCTTTTTTAAAATTAAAGATTCCCAGACTAACACATTTTCCAGCGATCTTAGTCAAAAAGCCTGCAGAGGATTTTAGAAGAAAATGTTACTGTGAAAAGGAAGACTTTCCTTGGCAGAGTCGCCCTCAGTCTCCTCACGGCGCTGTTGTGCGTTYGCAATCTTAGCTGACCTATTTGTTGATGTATTTCAGGTAGCCAGATGTCCTGGTACTTTAGGAATTCAGAAGAAAATGATATTCAAYTGTTTGTCCTGGTTTCGAGGCGATCAGCCAGCTGGCTATCCGCTGCTCCCTTCCAGTCYTCCCTCCCCCACCAAAAGCCTCCGGGTCACTTGCTGACCCACAGCACATCCCTCCCTACCTTCCGAGATGAACCTGGGGTCCAGCTACATCTGTGCTGAGGCCTCTCGTTGTGTGTCTGGCACACAATGAATGTGAGGCTCTCCAAATGTCAGAGCACGCCAGCTGATGCACATTGAGATTTAGAGCATCACAGATTCCATCGCGCAAACAAACGCTCAAGAACTTGACAGGGGAGTTGCCCGTCTTTGCGAGGGAAGGAAAACTTGCCAAGGGTGATTTAGCTACAGGTTAGGAGAGCACTGAGGAGAGGAGTAATGAGGAAGGCTGGCCAGGCAGTGGGTGTTGGGGGAACAAACACAATCCATCAGCCTCAGCCAGGTGGATCTCCTGTCTCACCCTCTGGGGGTTCCAGCTTGCTCCAATTCCTGCTCCCAGAGGAAGAACTGCCCCAGCCCTACTGCCCGCTGCCAGAATGTTCTTCCACCAATGCAAACTCACCCAGGCTGTGATGCACTGTGCCTTGCAAGCACAGGCATCTCATCTGAACCTGAGAGTGATGGCAAAGTTCAGTCTAAGGCTCTTCCCTTAGCATTATTAGCATTATTTCCTTCATCAGGGAAACCATTTGCTCAGACTGAATTATTCACATCCCCACGTAACACCCCCACCAGTCCAGCACATCCCAATGAAATTCATGCTCCTTTCTGCTCCCTCCACACCCTCCAACCATTCCATAACCAACCTTCAAACCACAGCCCCTGGCCCCTCACACACATGGTTTGGCTGTTGCCTCCTGGAATCTCAGAGCAGCGATATTGTCCCAGAGCCTCTGCTTGCCAGGGGAGCATCTCTCAGTGCCYGGGGTGGAGCAAAGAGGGGAGCACAGCCCTGGCTTTCTTGAAGGTTTGTGACCTTCCAGCACCTGTTCTTGTGAGCAGAACACAGGATTTGGCAGCCCCACTCGGCTGCAACGTTCCACTTTTGGAGACCAGAGGGAAGCAGCAACAAGGATGGGAGGATGCTTGGTGAAACAGTCTGGGCTTCAAGCAGGGATTTGTCACTCTTGTCCCTCCACATCTTCCTCTGATGGGGGTTAAATTCAAGAAAATATGGTCTGGGAAGAGCAAAGTCCTGTTTCCTACAGAGGAAAGGAWCAGCTGCTGGATACCTGGGACAGCAAATGTCAACGGGGCTCCATTAGTGTCCATTCCACTAAAGGGCTGGATTTCCCTTCCCCTCCGTTTTATAACTCTAATTTCACTGACTACAGTGATTCCACCAGTCTAATTAGGCCCCCAGATAATAGTCAAAGTACTTATTATGTTATCTTTTCACTGATTTTATATTATACACATTTGTCTGTTAAATATAATGATTCGATTTTGCAGATTTACAAACTTTGGTTGGCAACCCACTTAAACATCACAAGCTACCTGCCACTGGTCTGGAATGTTCTCTATTTACAGCAGGCCAAAATGTTTGCTTTATGCTGTCAACGAAGAGAAACTGTTTGTGGGGKGAAAAAAAAAATAATAAAAATAATTGAACATCGGCCACAGAACCAGCAGGAACGCAAAATATTTCCATGAAAGGGAATCCAACAGGACCAGCGATCTGCAGGGTAACTATTCTCAGTGTGAGGAGGAAGAGCGAGCCAARAGCAGAAGCCAGGCTGATTTCCTCTCTCTCCATAGCGTGTCCCATCCCAGCACTTTCTGGAAGCAGGGTACACCGAGTTCCTAGGAACGGCCACACTATTCCACCCCCTGCCGGGAAGCTGTTTATTTTAACAGCCGCAGAATCTTTTCATTGTGTTTCTGCCCTAAACATTTGGCTGTGCACACCGGAGAGGTGCAGCTGCTCCTTTACTGGGAACTGTGGGAGCAGCAGAGGAGGTGTCAGGAAGGAGCGACGTGCCCCGGCGCTCTGCCCTCCGCCAGCCACGCATAAACAAAGTCACTAAAACAAAGGAACAACAGCGAGTTCCTAGGCTGAAAATAGCCCTGCACTCATTCAGGAAAAATCCCCACTGGGATTGCTGATGGATGGCACTGCTGCTGCTGCTGGAGGGGGAGTTGCTGCTCCCCAGGGCAGCTGAGCATCTCCCTCTGGCTCTCCCAGGTTTGGTGCCTAAACCCYCTTTCCAAAACAGTTTTTGATGTCCATGGTTTCTGCACAGTTGCTGGAGGATTATCCAGCAATGTATTTTGTTACAGGGTATCTGAGTTGCAGTGATTTGAGAATTTCGGAGAAAAAAATTGATGCCAATGGGAAAATCAACACTTCCTCTCCCTTATCCATGAGTTCTGCTTTGCCCACTAACAGACTTGCAGGTATCATTGTACCTTCCTGATTAAAGCAAGGATATCACCATCCTGTTGTTCAAAATTTAAATTTAGATTGTGAATTTTACACTGGATGGGACTGAAGAAACAAATGTATTGGCTCACTAATATTTCAAAGAAATTATTTTACCCACTGGACTTCAAATAGGTTATGTGGATAAACTCTCTTTTGCTCATATCTGTCCTTCAGAGGTTTATTATCAGGTGCAAGTTTAACCAATGTTTGTCATCGATTCTCAGAGTCACAGTGACGCCCTTGTTCCTAAAACTGCACCTTACACCTCTCATTGGGCAATGTTCCCAATTCAGGTGGGTTCAGTTCCCAGAAATAAACAGGGTTTGGAGACCCCAGCTACAAGGGGTGTCTGCTTCCCATGGCACCCCCTGGCATCAGCCTCTTCCCAAGCCCATTCCTGTCTCCCTGGACACCATCCCAGGGATAAAGAGCAATCCCAGGGAGCTGATTTGGCCAAGGAGTCTCCCGCTGGTCATAGGGGAGAAGAAAGAGATGTTTGCATCTGTGCTGCATGAGCTCAGACTACCATAAAAGATGTTACTTGAAAGCCTGAGAGATATTATTTATTTTAAATTGAAAGCAAACAAAGCAAACATTTCTTAACCGTGCCTGTTTTCCCAGTATCCCCCTAGACTCGCTGAGGGACCCTGGAACTATGGCAGGCATTTTATCTTTCCCTCTTCTAAATAGCAAGTTAAAAATTAACTGCTTCATCTTCACATTGCTCACTCCTTAAGTAGTTTAAACTTACTTTTAACTGTTACATGCCAACAAAACAGGTTGCTTAATTGATTTGACCTTTCACAGTATTTTTTAATTTTCAATCTTAGTTTCATTGTTCCATCTGGCACTTTAAAACGGCATCTGGTTAACTGTACTTAACCAGCTGATCACTGTACAGTTATTTTTAAATGTAATGTATRCTTAAACAGATGTTATTTTTATAGATGTAGATCTAAACTGCACTTGTATACGTGCTATGTCTGCATAAGCTCTCTCTGCAATTCAAATGTTGACACCAAAAATTACAAGCCAGAATGCTTATGAACTTCACTATTATGTTACTGCACTTTTTTGCAGCTTGTTAGGTAAACATCAATTCAGTTCTTTTTTCTCTGTTCATTGCACATAAATAAAACATTAGCGTTTAGTTTATAAAGTGATGAACATTTTGCTGTGTTGGATTTAGCTTTATAAATACAACTGCTGTCAGCAAGAAAAAAAAAAAGGATTTATTGAATAAATAATAAGAAAGCTAGAGGAAAATAAAAGTATATATATTATGCAAAACACTGTGTCTGTCCACAGGTCATATAAGGGTCTTATAGAATCATAGATATCCCATGTGAGAATATTTAATAATGGTRGATTTTTGCAAGATACACTTTGTCTCCTGAAGYGRGAGCARATTAGYAAAACACAGTCCAACTCTGATGRCTGTAATTGTTAGCAACAACTGGGRGCTAYATTTTTATGTTTTTATTATCATGGAAAGCCCAAATTCAAAGGCCCTCTGAAGTCGGGAGTTTTACAGAAGCGATAAAAATGAAGAGGAAGATATGACTGGTCTAATCAAACTAGCACTGGCAATCTATTAAATAAACACAGCTATATAATAATTGCTAGATTTTACCGAGTATTGCCTGATTTTGCATTTGAAAATAAATTCTTCTTTATTCACGAAGATTAGGACCTCATTTTTCCAAACAACCTACTGAAATCAGTGTTAATTACCAGGGCTTGAACACAGGTCAGMCAGAATACATGTTTTTCCCATTCATTTAACATTTATAATTTGCTTAGTGAATGACRATTTTTGAATCCATGAATTCCTTAGAGAGGTCTGAGAAGCACAAAACAGAGCATACAGGCACCTATTCTTGAAAACTCAACTTGATTTCAAGATCAGAAAATAGGAAAAGTTTTTAGTCTGTCCATTGATTTTTTATTTCCAAGGTTCTACGATAACTAATATATTTTCTCCACAAGAATTTAAAATACAATCAAAAGAATCAAAAATACAATCAAAAAGAATTTGGGCAGTAGGCAAGGGCGTGCATTCCTGTGCACAAAGGAAGTGGCAGCGGCACCGAATGTTTCGCAGAGAACTTTTAAGTATCATTCTCAAGGTTAAAAATTGCTGTTATACATAATACCTCAGTAATTGATAGACATTTTCTCTCTCCAGAGCCCATTTTCTGTGAAAAACACCACATAACATCTGTTCATAAACAGTCCTTCTGTGAGAACACTGACACAGGTCTTGAGCTTCCACTGGCTCAATTCCCCTGCCATACACAGATGGCACGAGGTATTTATACAGCTGAATTCTTTGTAATACAAGCTCAACTATATCTTCAGGTAAGGCTGTGGGCAAACATGTGCTCCTACTATTCTGCTGACTTACCTCAAGTCATTTAAACAGTTCCCTCTGACACAAAGACAAATTGTATGGTACCGTTCTGCGGGTGTTTTGTCTCAAAATCACCTTCAGCAATCGGCACGGAGCTCTGAAGAGATAAGGACATTTTGGGACGCAGAAAACCCGCCGAGTTTTGTGTTAATGAGCTAACAGTCATATTAAGATTCAAGACTCAGGGCTATTCTCCTTGATTTTGATGCATCTGTTCTCCTTCCATAGAAAATATTTGTTTTGATGGTATAATACCATGTTATTTTGCATGTAAAATGTTAAATAAAGAGGCAAACTCTGGCATTCAACTTTCCCCTGCGCAGCAAGGCAGTGTGCAGGTTACCCACAGTTTTTATGTGCTATGCTTATTCCTTCTAGGCAATTCTGAGTGAATAACACTTTATAATGCATTCAGAAATTGCTTTCCTATTTATCTCCATRAAGTGATGGAAGGTTTCAGTTGACTTCTGAAGAAATCTAGGTGCCGTGGCACCATCTGCCAGACGACATCCTAGTCCTACGCACACATATGCCCAAGCTTTGGCTGTGGTCTGTGTACACTTGAGAAATAAAGCACATACGTAGAGATTTGCAAGGTGAGAGCCTTGAGAACGAGACGCTCCAAAAGCAAGGACAGCCTGTTGGTGTTTTGAAATGGGGAGGGAGGAGTGGTAAAGTAAACTTTGCCCAAAATTTCAAATATGTGTTGAAATCTCCTCCAATTGTTCTTTTCGTACCTTGACCCCTATTGCTGAAGTGGCTGAAGTCCATGGCATTTAAAGACAATATCATCTACATAACTGCATGGGGAAAAAATCTGAATTCTTGACCACAGAAACTTTTATTGAGGATAGATCCTGATAAAACTTTAGGGGAAAAAATATGAGTTAGCTCATTCTTTCAAGCAGGAGTAGCACACACTTGCAGGGGGCTGGCAACTAATGGCTTCAACTATACAAGAATTCTGATTTTGCCTGTGGAACATGTTACAAAAAGGTTTTTCTGGACCTAGTCATCCTGCAAAACAAATCAGGATGTACTTTCCCTGTTCAGGGGAAGTATGGGATGTGTTTCAAGATGCCTGTGTCCCTGCTGGCTCACGATGGTGAGGTCTATCCTGCACAAGAAGGGTAAATACACAGTTCTGGAGGAGAGGGRCAAAGCTTGTGTGCAGTGARAYTGGGGAATCCTCCAGCAGGAACARCRCAACTCTGCTGTTCCCAGAGCTCCRCTCACMGTTAATCYCCCTCRGCATTTCCAAATATGAAGGAGTTTGGATTTGTCTATTGGCACTCACAGCTACAGCGACMCAATGGATAGATGGGTTTAACAGGGCAAGAGGCATCCCTTAGCAGGGGGCCAAAACCAGTTAAAAAATTCAAGAGTGGCAGTTAAAAACAGCAAAAGAAAGGTGGTTCTGTTTTCAGACTCCCCGCAGGGTGCAGGCATGTCACTGCATTGCTTTGGTCTCTGCAAATGGGAATATTACTGATGCCTCCTGGTCTCAGGAAGATGAGAAATAAGCCCATTTCTGTTTGTGATGTGCTTAAACACTGTAGCCATCAAAAAGCCAATAAATAGCATGTCCTCACTAAATGTCTTTGTAATACCCTTTTTAAATTTGGTGGCTTCTCAGTWATATTTGCTTTTTTTAAGCTGACGGGGAAAATACAGTCAAACACAGATAAGTTTGAAGAGAGATTATGTGGAAATGGATGCTACTTGCTTTTTTTTATACTTTATTATATAAGAATTAACTCAGAATGATATTGGTATCATTCAATTTAAATATAGTGCTTGCTTATGGCCTGTAAGATGATCCAACGCATTGTAAGCAATGCCTTGACACAGCCTATGTGATGAATACAACTCAGTGTATCAAACACCAACTGCACTAAATCCACAGTAATGCTGCCTTTTTGTAAGTTCTTTATGCTCCAGYAGTTTTCATTTTTATGATAAGTATGAACCAGGCCGGCTCAGAATGCGTTCCACCAAGCGCTTGCTCTTTTTCAACAATCAGTCACCTAATATTTATCAATTAAGGCTTGTAGAATAAATAATGCAGGGAATAATTTTATAACAGGGACGTTAAGAAAACATAATTTTCCAAATATAATTTGGTCTGCTTCTCTTAACACTGAATGATTTTAATTTTTCCTTCTCTATAAATTCTCCTCCCTGTAAGCCAGCATTATTTTACTCAAATGATGTTTCAACTGCACTTAATGCACATTATAATGATGATGTCTTTAGCTTCTTTCTTTTGAAGTTCTGTTTAATTACAAAATAATATCCTGTTTGAAGAACACTGCTTTGATATGTCCCTCTGCATTTAGTAATTATAAACTTGTTCTCATTATCAATATGTTTTGCACATTGTTATTTTGTTGTGTTTGCCTATTTTTTTTGTTTTTAAAACCAGGAAATATAACTTGGGTGACAAGAGGTTTTGATTGTAGATTACATGGGAAGTAGAAGTCCATTTCAGAGCYCTGATGYYYACAGGTAGGACTCAGTAGTCCATGACTGTCATCAGGATAAAATTCCTGGATCWGAAATGTGAGAAACGGATCAGTGGCTGGGATGTGACTGTGGGGGTCAAGAAAGCCAGCAGGGTCCATCAGCCCCACTGCATCAATCTGGTGATGGGACTGCATCACAACTAGCAGGATAAAAACCCAGCAAGAGGCATACCCAAAGACAGGAAAAAAAAAAAATAATCTGAAAGAGGGATTTACATTCCTCTCTCATCRGCATCTGGAAAGGGATTGGCAATCTCTAAGCTTCATGTGTCCAAAACTGAGAAATTTGAGTTATTCACATTTGTTAGCATTTGTGAAACTTGTGAAAAAAAAAGATGTTTCACAAATGAGAGCTATTTAAGCATCCTACAGCATGCAACAAAACCKTACATTTGTAGGCAATGCAGATTAACAGAGCTGCCACACTCCTAATGAAATCTGCTGAATAATTTTGCTGAGAAGTGAAGCTATCTGCTGATATCTCTGGATGATTTTACTGCCGAGAAAAAGATGCCAGCTCCTGTCCTGATAGATCTCAACAGCACAGCCAGAAATGCTGGGGATGCTCTGCGAGGCCTCTTTGAAATATTGGAAGCAAACACACAAACACASAAGGGTTAAACCAGCGAGGTCTTAGGGAGGTCTGGGCAAAACTTACTTTAGTTTGGATTTAGACCAGAATTTGCCATYTGAGTAACCCTAACATATACATGACAGAGTATAATGTATGTCCTTTTTCTGAGCTGGTTTACATAACTGCCTCTGTAGACTTTGGTCCAACAGTAGTGCCTTTCGGGAATTTCACTSTGGTCAGTGAGATCTTTGTTTTAATAAAGCTGCATAACAAAATATAGCTTTTTCTGGCTGTAAAATATTAAGTGGGAAACACAGTGCAGGGAAATAAGAGGCACCTAGTGAAAAGGGGCGGTGTTTTTTTAATAAAACTTCCATACAATCATAAGGCACTGAAGGAGCTTGATCCTTTCCCCTTTGTGCATTCACATTCTCTGTGATGCAGAGGGGAAACGTTAAGTTTAATTAGTGCTGTGGACCCTGCAGGAATGCCTTGTACATAAGGAAAAAAAAAAATTACTTAAATTTGTGAGCTAGAAATATTTCACACATGTATCGTTGGTCGTCTGGTTAAGTGTTTGCAAGATCACCTCAGAGATTGAAGCCACTCCAGGACAAGGACTTCATCTTCCTCCTGTTGTCTAAGGCACCTCCCTGATGCTAATGCTACAATAAATAATAATAATCTGTTAGCATTAGGTGAGCATCTCTTGTGTGATCAATTTCCTGCTGTTGCAGGGGGGTGAATGTTGGTGGACTTTGATCCTTCCAAGATTTTATGTTTCTGTCCTAAGAGAATCACAGCACATAAGCACATTTTTTACTAATGCRGTGAGTAAGGTGGCAATATATATTGCACTGACATTAAATGAATATTAAAAGGAATTGAAACCATTTCCACATCATGAGAGGAAAAAAAACCTCCAAGAATTAGATATACAGTAGCWATTCAACAAAGATACCACTCTTAACCTTCTTCATAGATTAAAAAAGTCAAATCCATTAAAAAAAGAAAACTTAGAGTTAAAGATATACACTGATGTATCTTAAAATAGCRTTGCTGTTTTAAAGTCTGTTTTGCCCACTGACAAACCTCCCCTTTGGCTCTCACACAAACACCCTGCACACCACCCCCATCACTTCCCTGCTCCCCACTCTCATCTCATTGTAATGTCTCAATAATGTATTACAGCACAAATCCTACATGCACAAGGACTCAGTMTGAAGAAAAAAGTGAGATACAGCACTTCTGTGTATAAATAATACAGGCAGATGTTTCAGAGAGGGATATACATAACAAAACATCTTATTTGTTGGAGGGTATCAATTCTGTGTACATTATACACTTGTAATTTACATTACTTTCTTATTTTTGAAACATCTCTGCACAGCCATATATTAAATTAGAGATTTCAAACCAGACTGAACAGTCCTCTTTTTACCCCTATTTTGTTGCATCTTGCCAATTCAATGTTTTATTATGTTTTCTGTCATAATATTACTCYTGTCCTTAGAAAACATGTATTTATTCCCACTTGGAAGATAGAGTAACTACTGTAAAGCACTGCTCAAAAGATGACTGCAAATTCCATCTGAGAATAGAAAACTCGAACTCTTCTATTATCCAAATATTTTTCAAAGATTTTGCTTTTGTACGCACGTCTGTTGCTGACACACATAATGAGATCATGGGAAAAACCACACAGCTGACCTGAACTTCTGGGTATAGAAGTATAAAACTATGAGATCTAATAAACCCAGTGCATGACCCCGTGCAGTTTTTGGACTYACAGAACTAAATGCTATTGTGAGAGGGATGAGAGCCTACATATTTTTTCCTGCAGCGTGGCAGAGTTCAGCTGTATCATATTTACAGTTGTCAATAAATGTAACGACATAACATGAAGCATATAGACATCTCTGGTCTCCAGCCTCACCAAGAGAATATCCCGACACCTTCTTGTCACACACAAGGCAGATATTATTTTTATGCACCAAACAGTAGGCAGGATGCAGCAACAGACTGACTCTGTGCTACCACAGTGTGTCTGAGAGGCTGTCAGCACATACTTTGCCTACTTAACGTTGCTCTTTCAAATAATATAAAAATACTTCGGGCTCCGAGATTCAACCTCGCTCTTGCAGTGCCTGACTAGTAAACAGGGAGMCAAAGTTTGGTGCAGCATCTGAGAAATACCTTTATATATAGAAAGGGTGCTCTAGGAGATAGAGGTTGCATATCTCAGCTGTTGAGCTCTGCATACAAGACTGGTTATTAAATTTAAGGGAAAATTTAAGATCTCCTAAAGATTATAAACTACCCTTAATTAACCCCCACGGATCCCATCGAGGCTGGAATGAGCACAGCTAAATGAAAGGCATCACTGTATATAATCTGGAAGCTGTGGCAGCCAGAACTTTAGCATATAAGTATATGGGGCTAACTCTGTCCTCTGAGACTCAAGGATTATTTTGGTTTTTAGGATTTAGGTGARCACTTCAGAAGAGCACTAAATTCTGATGGAAATGCAGAAATCTGTTACTGCTTGAAAACGAGATTCTTTCAAACATACATAGACAGAAAAATCCTTTTCCCCAATAGTACAAGTGCTATTAACTTAGGAAGCATTTCCATTATAAGAACAAAATCAAGCGCCAAAATTTAGTATGAAGGGCAACAATCTAAAGCATGACTGTTCCAGCAAGACTACAATAAGATTTTTTTTCTTGTTATGTTAGTTCTTGAAGATGTTAAAATGTTTCTGTTCATCKTTCACTTTTTATATTCCATTAGCTTCCCATTTAACTATAAATAAAGAATGGTTGGGAACACAAACATGTTACAACATAATCAAAGTGTTTATTTCTTTTAAAATCTTTCCCCTGTATACCTGGCTTTGATTAAATAAACGTCCGAGTGTGAGGTAACAAAACAWAAATACCTGCCTAAATTATAAGTTATATATTCATTTTAAATCATGGAAAATTCTCCTCAGCCCTGTGCTAGCTGGTAGCTGCACTCAACGTTGGAACATTGTTTATTCTTTACTAACTAATCATYCTTCATGGTCTTTCAAAAGTTCCTGGCATTTCACTAGTTTACACATTGATTGAATACTGTTCCCAGAACTGCTTGTGGCGCTGTGCCAAATGCTGTGATAATCAGCTGGAAGATTTATTCCAGTTGAGGAGTGTTATAAACATAAGGATTCATAAGGCTCAGCATCAAAAATGAATACTGATGCTTTTTTTGAGAAGGCTGAAAACTTTCTGTGAGCCTTCAACGAGACACACTAATAGTCTTTGCAGTTCTCCTTCAATATACAGGCTTTGATTTGAAAAACATAGTCATTTAACTTGATTTGATTTAAATATTAATAACTATCAGAGGTTTTAACAAATTAAAATATAATTTTACAGTGGCATGTGCAGAGCAAATCGTACATGAAAAAACCTAAGGGAAATTCACGGATTAACTGCTCTGCACAGGATCAGACACATTTGCTGCAACAGGATATATTATTATACTGGGAGATGGGTGGAGAAAGAATACAAAGGAAGCTGAAAAAATTCAAAGGGAAGCAGCTGGCAGGTAAATGCACTGAGCTAGAAAGAAATAATAAGGAGAGAGGCAGTGAGTGGAAATGGGAAGGATAGTAATTTCTTAAATAAAGCAACTAGAAGTAGAAATGTAAGCTACAGATGAAAACCCTGAATAAAATACAGAATAGCAAACATTCCCAGTTAGAAAGAGGGAATTACAGTTTGTTTACTGGCCTAACTGTAACAGTAAATTAATATTACAGAGACTGAAAAGGTGATACTGAGAGACTACCAGCTTAATTAAGAGCCAGTGAAACCACAGAGTGTGGCTGAGTGGCATGGCCAATGTCTACAAGGCTAAGAASTGCTTACACAGAAATTAAAAGTAGTAAAATGGATGAAGCAACTTCATTTCTTTGTATGRCTGCTGCATCAGTGAAATGGTGCTGTATCAGCTTAGGGCCCTGTAAATATCAGAGCCATGATATTCAAAACTTGCAATTGTGGTGCYCAGCTTAATGCATCTGAGAGGTGCCTTGTGGTCTTCCAAATATCCTGGTAAAATATAGAAATTGCATTTCTTAGTGCATGCAGCCCTKGTAACTGCCCCTTGCTGATCAGTTCCTCAATACCACCTTCAAAACTCATTTGAGAAGGTCACCCTTGAGCACTGAGGAGTCTTCCTTCACCCTATAAAAACCCTGCCTGTTGTACATGCACTCAGTGTCCCCCAGACCCCACACTCAAATCCCAGTTTAGTGCTCTGCATTAACCCTCCAAGCAGTCACCAGGGCCTGCTGCACTGCAGGCACCTGTATAAAATATGGCAAATGCAGTAGGTTAAACTCCACAAACACTATGCTTCATTTAAAAAAAAAAAATTGACACAGGGAAGTTTTCTGGAACTTTTTTATGCCAGGTCTTTGTTACAGGGAACAATTGAGTATTTCATAAACTGGAAGAATGGAGACATCACTGATGTCTAAAACTACYAAAAGCATTACCACAACACAGTCCTGACTTCCAAAACTCTCAATATATTKTACATCTCCCMTTGGATGAGACCAAGGTCCAATTGYAATGATGAAAGGGAAAAGAGAACTTGTGGTTTCCTCTTTGTTGCATGAGAGATGTTCACCCAACAAGGCAATTTTGGGCAATTGGTGGCCCCTGACAGCAATTCTGGAGGCAGGGATCAGGTGTTTAGTGCTTGTTCCTGCTGATAAAGATGATGTTTTTTTCACAATAACAGAAGTAAACATTTTAAGAGCTGCCAAAATACCATGCAGCTCTAGGAAAAACAGTAAATACTCAGTAGAGGATCTCAGTGTTTTAATGAGTGCACATTTTGAATCATTTGAAGAAATAAGACATAAGCAAAGACTTGGATGTTCTGACAGGGAATGTCTAGATGTTTGCAGCAAGAAGAGAAATTGAAGAGGGAATGAGGAGATGTGAATTATGATGTTTATAAGAAAATAGTTTCTTGGCAATGTTTCATCTTCCTTCTAACATGATTGCTCTAAGAATGAATTAGTGTTTTGTTTTTCAAAAAAAGAAGAAAACATTTTTAACAACAAAACCAGAGCCTCCTCAGTCTATTTTGCAAAAGACTTGTGATTCAGACCTCTTACTGACCAGTCCTGAGCCACGAGATTCTTATGACAAAGGCTCTGATGAGGACAGCAAATGATAATCAACAATCCACTCAACACTGAACTTAAAGGCTAAAATATATTGATAAAATTACTTATTTTCCTAAGAGCCTAAAACTGTGATTTTGTGGATTTTCTCAAATGCCAAAGGAAGGTTTCTTGGTGTTGGTAGAACTCAAGAGTGAGAATGTGAGCCAAGCATCATTCCTCTTTTGCTACTTTGCATTGCTGCTTTCTTCTCCCCATTATCTTTGGCACACTGTGTGGAAAACACCACTGAAGACCTTCTCCTGGATTGACAGTGTAATRTTTGTGCTAAAATAGAGGGGTGCATTTGATTTCTGCCCTTTCAGAAYATGGATGAGGTTCTCTGGATGCAGGACCAGCTGGGGAGGAAGAGGAAATRTCTATAACTCCAGTCTGCATTTAGTTTCATATTTAAAATATTGATTATACCAAAGAGAGAGGAACTGTCAGTGTCAACAAGACTGCTCAGCAAATGAGATCTCCAGAAGGGAACAATACAAACAGATTTATGACTTTTGATGCCAGGAAGGGGTTATCAGATGCTATTTGCTTTGCTCATGCTACTTATTAAGCTAATTCTGCTGGACTACTGCACTTTGCATTTATTATTGTTATTCACTGCTTTATTAGGAAACAGATCAGAAACTATTTGAAGATTCTTAGGAAACATTCACAGGTCATTATACTTGAAAATGACAGATATTTTTTCAATACTCTTTACTTGCAGCATAGTAAACTTGGCATGCCAAGGTTACCAACATGCKCTTAGTTTAAAGGGTAAGGTGGGATAAAGCTGCCTGTGAAGAATGAACAACAGATAAAATAAAAACAATACTCCTGTTCTTCCTCTGCAATTGGACTTAAAGGTAGCTGAAATATCTATCAGCTCCACAAAATCCAATTTTCCCCCCTTATCAAATGGTTTAATACAGATTATAGAAGGGCTTGCTTACTACCATTTATAAATTCATGAAATACGACATTCTAAATTAAAGACTAAGACTGGCCTGTTTCTGAATGAGAGATTGCAAATAGCCATCACTACGGCTCCCAGCCCATAGGTAATGTTGTAGGGGGTGGCTCCTTGACCCTGATTCCATCATGCAGCACATCCTGACCTCACAACTTCATTTTGCCTCTTGTGCAGCTGGAAAGGTCAATGTTTTTGCTTCTCAACCCTCCCCTCTTCTCCACATTTATGCAGAGATTGCCACAGAAGGGGAGCATTCTGATTTCTGCAGTTTTTTTCAGTCTTTTGCCCAATTTATATTTTGGGCAAAATAGCACATATATGCTAAAAGGGAGTTGGATGAGAAAAGACAAGTTCATATTTAGATAAAAGTGGAGGGAATTTTTGGGTTTGTTTTAAACAAACCAAGGCTATTTGGCAGGTATTCTTGATGCCTGAACGGTAACTGTTCCAACAGCATCCCTGACAGGATGAAATAGGCTGTTATTTAGCTATCTATAGTCAAAGTACAGATTAGTGAAAATTTTTCCTTGGCAGCATTTTGAAAGAGAGGAGCTGGGACCTCCATCAAAACTAAAYCCACAGCGATGCAGAGAACAATGCTGGTCATATCTGAAAGGTGCTGTCCTTCCCCTCTACTAATACTCCTGTATTTTCCAYGCTGACATTTATCTAAATAATCCTGTCCATGCACTGAGAGCAGCAGTTTCCACGGGAGGTGAAGGACACGTATTGCTGAGAGCAATCATGAGTTGCTCCCCTACAAGGGCTGTGCATCTGACAATCAATCCATAAACATGGGAGAGCGAGAGCAAAAGAGACCCTTTAAGTTATTTCCCCACATTTCAAATCTACTTGACAACAAATCTGAAAGTCAACTGTAATTTTAATCATCCAGTAATGTTTTATGTTGGCCAATTACAGGGCTCCWAGAGATTAGCTGAATGTTTCATGTCTGAAAAATATGTGACTGGGACTAATTCACTGGACCCTTCTCTAACCTGAGGTAGGTATAAATGAGTAGAGCTTCACTAAAATCAATCGAGCTGTATCCAGTTATACTGTCACAGAAATTGGTGCTTTAGACTTAGGATAATTTTCCTAATAAAAATAAATTTTAACCGGCGGATTTTTTTTTTTTGACTCATACTTGTAATCTAATATTTCAGGCAATATACAGACCTACTAAATCACCCGCTTTCCCTGCATGCATTCCAGATGAGCTTTGCTTTTTACATCCCTACCTACTAGAAAGAATGCTCATGAAACAACCCATAATTCAATTATAAGTACCTCCAGGAACCTTCTAATTATATGTTAGGCAGGTCAGAAATGAAATAGCCATGCTACCCTTTAGTCTTGGATAACAGACTTGAAACGGTGAAAAGAAAAGTTCATCTGTTCATTAAGAGGCCAATTGTATTACAGTTAAGGGCTGCAGCGAGCTGTTTTGTTGAGATGTGAATATCCRTGAAACAAGCCCCTCCAAAGCTGGAAGTTCAGCCAGCTTTTGCCTTTCAGCAAAGAAAGAGGAGCTGCTCTGGAGAGTGGGTACTGTTCATTAGTCATTTGCTTTCTCTTACGCTAAATTCGGTTGTGGGAGTTCACGGGACCRGAATGAAAAACAACCACAGGTACTTAAAGGTGCTATTCTTTTCTTGGAGATTTCCGCACTTGGTCTTAATTAAATCTCCCATAGGATTGCAGTGCTGTTTAAAAAAAAAAAAAAAATTAATACAAAACAAGAACGTGTCCATCAGGCGGGTTTTTCTAAGCTCTGACAGCTCTAAATGCAGGCAGCTGCAATACAAGCTTGTCCTCAAATCCTTGACAATGACCTCAACCTCAGGGTGAAAGATAATGTAGTTGCTATGCTCATTCTGTGTGGAGTGTCTACTGATCAGAGGCTTGTGGCAAAATATGTATATTTTTTTCTTATGATATAGACTATTGTTCACTGGCAACTCAAGTGATACCACAACATTATCTCTGTGACAGTTTATTTTTTTTTTATTTTTAAAAGGGAAGGAATGGCACAAATTCAGGCAGAATTCTACTTCGACAGCTATAGAAAAATGACTTTGTAATACCTTCCAAATTAACCCCTCCACAGCCACAAGGCTGAAGGTGAAAAGAAAAATTAAGCAAACAAATAATCTAATCCCAGTTACTTTATCAGGGACTCCTCACAGACACCTATACCAACAACAGGGACAATTCCCAGTATTCAAATCCTGTTACATTTAGCAAGGCATTATTTAGAAGCAGTATCCTCCAGTGGTGAAAATTGTCACTTAACTGATTTCCTTGGAGTAATGACAATTTACATCCAAAGGATCTTCCTCAAAGTGAACATTTCCCTTCAGTATTTAAGGGCAGATAAATTTTGAGCTAAGAAGAGAGCCAGTCATATAGGAGAAACTGTAGGAACCTAAATGACATAGGAAAATTTCTACAGTAAGACTTCAATATTCATGKTTTTTTTTTAATTAGTGTTTAATTATAATTGATATTTAAATATTAAATTAAATACATTTAAGCACAGCTATGGGTATATATTCTGATTTAATCTGGGGGTGCTGTTGTCCCAGAGCTGGGGAGGGGATGGATGGGGTGGGCTCAGCACGGGGGCAGCAGCACTGCCTGTGCTCCACAAGGACAGAACATATGGAAATCTGAGCTGCTAAATATCAAAGTCTTTGTCGCTCAAGTGCAAACTGCAATTTCTGTCAGTGTATAACCTGGCTGGATTTTGAAGGTTTTCACAATAAAAGGCATGTTATGACATAAAGGCTGTCCCCTCACCAACCTTCAAGTCCCTGCTCTGAAGCCTGGGCAGAGCAGACCTGTTCAAAAGGAGCAGCACGACTGCACCACTTGCAAATATTTCTCACAAGAGCATACAAAAATAGTAATTTCAAGTGACACTTGTTAAGCACGGTATTTCTCACAAAGAGGAAAATCTTTTTTCAAAGGCATTCTGAACAAAAATAGGAAGAGACGTGGATAGCACAGAATGCACTTACACTACACATACCTTTTGGTGGGTGTGCACTCTGTGAACATGTCTCTTCTTATTCAAAGAGCTGGGATTTTTTACATTACATTAGTCAGCTAAGAAGTTAAGGGGGGAAAGAATCGTTTTCATGTGGGAGACAAAACTAAATAATTTAATGCTTAAATGAAAATGAAAAAAAGTGTTTCTTCTGGATTAATTCAAATATTTTACCAGAGAAAGGTTTGATTTGAATGTGAGATTCTTCGAAAATATTAACATGAAAATAAGCTAAATTTGGCCTTGAAAAAATATGTATTTTTTCTAATGAAATATTCAAGAAATATTTTTTTGTATGTCTAAAAGGAAAATATTAATAAAATGGCCAGAAATCACTTAGCAATTTTGACCCAGATGTGCATGGAGATTTCATTGCTTTGTTACAGCTGAATATTTTGTCCAAAATCAGTCCAACCTTCCTTTAGTACTGCTGAGATTGAGACAAACAATCATGATTTCATAAATCGATGCCAGCCTAGAAAATATTTGATCATAGGCAATAACTTGAGCTTTTCTTTTCAAATAATAAGCATTCAAAGATGTGGTTGTTTCTTTTCTTATGAGAAGACAGAGGCAGAGACAGAGTTTGTGTGAGCACAGGGAAACTTTTGGTAAAAACATTCCATTTTTCTAAGAGTTGGTCCAATAACACCTTTTTTATGCATAGCTATAAGTGCTATTGTGTAATATTAACTGTTTTTATTTGTTGCTTTCTCTTGGTYATCAGTACTACTGAGAAAAAGGCTGTCCCTCCAACACAAATGGAAAAATTTGGAAATAAAGTCCTGGTCTTCATTCATTTTCTGTCCACACTTATTTCAAGTGAACCACATCAGACAGATCCAGAATCCTCATCTGTGGGAAATGACCTGTARATTTAAATAATCCTGCAGAAATCTATAGCTCCTCTTTTGTCAAGTACCTCATGCTTTTTCATGTCATTTTCCCACTCCAAGTATGTGTTTCTGCTTTTTTCCAAAACGCTATTTACTTGTGATTGCTATTTGGTCCATTTTTAATGATGTTTTTAGAATATGTCTCACTARGATCCTGCCAAAATATTTCACTGCTCCATTAAACTCCCTTCCAAATATTTCAAGATTTTACTTTTTAGTTTTATGGATTTTTTTTTTCTATTAGCTTGAAACCCTACAGTAAAAATAGGAGGAAAAATAGAATAGAATAGAAAAAAATACCATCTAGAAAGGTATATGGAGAACGTGTTAACATGATATTGTCAGACATTTATAAACTTCTTCCAATGAACTTTGAATTACCCTGATCCTTTCATATTTTCCAGTTAACATACATACATCTGCTCTGCCATGTAATCAACTGATTGTTACACAAGCATTTGCTGAAGCTATGACAAACCCAGATTTATGAGGTCAAACAGTTCAAACTTAATCCATTCAATAGCTGCAATTTATCGTCTGATGATAATTGTATACACAAACATTGTAATGATTTAGATGACAYAGTGTAAAGATGAAATCCGTTTATTTTAAAAGGGTTTCTAACCCCTAAAATACGTTGCCATGAACACCTTTCTAGGTCCGCTTTTAACAACATCGTTATTATTGTTTTATTGATCAGGATTTTATTACTGATTTGACACTTATATTTCACACTAATCGAAAAAGGTGTAATTTTTCTGCACGTATGAGACCGTAATTAATTATATCATTATTGTGTTTTCAATTCCTTCCATTTAAAGGGGCCCAGAAAAGAGTGCTTAATTTATCATACATGTATTATAAGGAATATGTAAACCTCTTAAACAGACAGAGAGCATGATCCTTTTGGAGATGATGGGATGTGACACAGGCACTATATTTATAGATTCTTACCTCTATAGTGACCTGATTTTAGAGTGACAACTATTGCGGAATGGGAGAGTAAATTAACRGCTTCGAAAGCTTGAGTATCTAAAACTATTACTATTCATTATTTTTATAACACTTATTAGTGACCATTCTCTAATGCTTTCAAGGGATAAGGAAACAACCCCAGAGAATGATATGGCAGAACAACAGTGTTACATATATCATATGTGTAATTTTAAATGTGCATTTATACATTTTCAGTTCACAGATGTAGGAAACAATTGCTACAAATGGGCAGCAGCTGTATTCATCTATTTCTCGTACACATAAAACATGTAAGTGACTGTAAATTTCAGAGAAACTCTAAAACAAGTAGCTAAATGTGAAATTTAAATTGATCTTTGGTTTACTGCCATTGATTTTGTCAATTTTCTAAATGTAACAGTGTTCACCACTGGGAACAGAAACCTGTATATATATCAGCAAAATTTATGCTTTCAACCAACATAAACTTCACAGGAGGAATGACAGTCCTTGCTGCATAAAATAAAATGCATGTGAAGTGAAGGATTTTCTTCTCTAATTAGATACTGTATATTTTCTCAACATCATGTTAGTAAATTTGCCACATAAATTTAAATGCTATTAGCAATATTGCCTGCCCATATTCAGTTCAGTTTCCTCACTACAGATTTCCACAAGTAATTTGTGATAATGGTACTAACCCATATGATTAATTCACACATACAAAAACCATTATGGGCACTTGTAGAAAAATACCTCCGAAGTGTTTCATAAAAATGTCAACATAAGCACAGCCTAAACTAGCTGATACTTGCCCAACTCTAATATTACTTATTGTTTTCATAATTAAAGTACAGTAGATTTTTATTCCATACTGTGGTACCCCTCAGACCATGAGTCCCCAAACRCTGCTCCAGTGTGCAAATTCCACTGGCAAGAGGGGATTGTTAAAACTGATGTCAGAGAAGATATCCCACATTTTCCTGGCTGCTTCTCTGAGTGACAAGTGTGGGATTTTGCTCGCTGGTGAAGCTGAAATGCTGTTTCAGTTAGCATTAGGAACCCACCCTCATCCAACCCAGTGTGATCACTTGGGGAGAACACCACAACTGCTGCAGAATGGGATCCTGAGTGCATTTATTTCCTCAGGATTCAAACCAAACCCCTTGCAAGCTTGCGTCACGGACATCAAGTATGTGGTGTGGGAAGAAAACACGCAACCTACTTTAAAATGCTAAGTGAAATAAAATCAATGGCTGAGCTCATTTTGTGCTAATAGTCTTCAAATGCCTTCATTGTTTCACTGTTCTTAAGCAACGCTCAAGACAGGCACATTTATAAGGCTTTGTATTATCAGTCTGAGAAAAGGAACTTTTTTTTTTCTGGTATAATGTCTGATAAGGTATTAGTACACAAAAACATTTGCCTTAAAAGATAACATCACTTATCTTAGTATTGTAATTCACTGGGTGGTGAAAAGATCCCCCTCATATTAATCTACCTGCTACATAAACACGTACAGTCAGTTCACAGAAAGCACATTTGTTTCCTTGAAAAGTGGTTTCTAAATAGCATTAYGAGCCTTACTTGGTTTTAAGAGCATTGTGGACCAACCTGAAAAATGAACTCAATGAAGCAAGGCACCAGCCACCTTTTCTGCTGTCCATAGGCACTGACAGCTGACCCCCAAGGTTTGGGCAGCAGCCAGGGGCACTGACCATCATTGCTGCACTCCAAACTGCTCCAGGGACACTGACCCAACCCCTCACCTGGGGAGCCAGCAGTGCTCCCCTCTAGAGCTTCACTTGGAGGCAGCCCAGCTCCTCCTGAGGATGGGGCAGCGCGTGTTCATTCCCTTAAAATCTGAGACRAAGCGAGGGATGCTGATGTCGCTTCCCTGCACCAGAGATGGAAGTTCATCCCATCCTGCCCAGGTGTGACCTGTCCCACCTGTCCCTCAGCACTCCCAAGGATCTGAGGAGCTGCAGGGGAGGATGGCTGGGGCACAGCTCCCCCAGGCACAGGACACATTTCCTGGGTGCAGCTSATGAGCACTGAGAGGTTTTTGCCAGTGCCAGCCTGTGCCGTGACTCACCGCTCTGCTCTCCTGCAAACCGAACCGCTTACTCTGCAAAATGATTTGCAAACAAATGCCCACAGGTAGGATCATCAATCAAATGCAATTCTAAATTATCCTCAGCAAGGAAAGACTTTTCTGGCTGTGCCACAGACAGTGTTTGACCTGTCCTTGTGGCATTCACCCAGGACCACACATGAAATGTTGGCTGCATCAAGSTTAGGTCAGCTCGTGGTATCTGCAGAGGCAAAACTGTCCCTTCACAACACCCAGCTCTCTGTGCCTCCTGCTTTAGGCAAAGAGGAGTAGGATTCATGGGTTATAATGCTTTAAACTCCTGCTTCCATTGCCTGTAAGTACTCTAGCCCATTACTGGATGTAACTCATAGATTTCCCCAATTATGGTGCTTTTTCCACCTCTGGTCATGCAAGGGCAAACGGCCCAGCTCCTTCCAGCCCAGCCTTTGGCTTAGGGTTGCTTTGAAAACAGATTTTTTTTTTTTTTTAATTTCTTTCAAAATTCCCCAAGTAGAATCTGCCTTKTGGTGCAAATGGGTACAAAATGTTCTCTGAAGGAGCAGGGAAAAGTCCCCCAAAGACACTTGTGCTTGGACAAATGAACAAATACCATCACCTCTGTCTGCTCCTGGGTCACTGCCCCCTCTCCTGCCCTTTGGGGACACACATTTCCCTGGGACACAAACCCAGGCACTCCTGTGTTTCACCTCTCTGGCTGGGGGTCTGTGTTTCAGGGGGGGGAACGGTTAAAATGCAGCCAAAAGATAAACAAGCTCTAATATCTTGTTTTTGCTACTGAACTGCTGTTATCAGCCATGACTGACATTTGGTGGGAGCTCTCATTTTCGCACACTCGAGTGCTATTGTGCGTTTTCTGATAAGAAACCTCAGTAACAGACRTGTACATCTGRGAGTGACAGAAAAGCCTCCTACTTYGGTAGCAGYCTGACTGCATTCCCACTTCCACCAGTGCTACAGCAGCTTAGGAGCCCCTTCCAGTTTGCACTGGAAAATGGGAGGATCAGAGCCTATCTAAAAAAAAAAGTCAGCTGAAGAAGCTGGCAGAAACATTAGTGATAAAGTTTTTCATTTTGCTAGAGCAAAACKAATTTTTTTACTTATTTTCTGAAGATAAACGTATCTGTTTGGATACAATCTATTCTCACCTGCTCTGCAGCACACGTGGTCACCTTTGGCTTCCAAAGCACCACGTTCATCCTAACAGCAAAATTCTGGTTTTCCAGTTTTAAAGATGTTTAACAAATCCCTCCACTTTGAGCAAGCCATGGGACAGAAAGTAAAGCATTTTGGAGAAAACTAGAAGTGTCTCAATATCTATGTGAAATTCTGAGGKATGCTCTGCCAAAAATCAGGTGTAAGATTTTGAACACGCAAACATGACGGTAGATTTTTAGTGCAYAGAAAATGTTTTCTTCTCAAAGTAACAGGAATAAATTACTTTGCAGTGCATGAAGTTATTAATTTAAAAAGTATTTGCAAAATGGCACATATGGATGTTTCTTCATCAGTTCTCAACAGGACATTAGTAAAACCAAACTTMTTTTTCCAGAACCTGGTAGGGCAAGAGTGAATTTAAACAAGAAGTTATTCTCAATGCACTATGGAACATCTCACCACCAGACAGGGCTGGCAGATGCAAGTGTACATTGGATGATTTTGAGAGATAAAAGCTCATGTTTGGGGGTTTGGTTTGAGGCATACTTTCCACAGGATGAGATCTCTGATACCCATTATTAGTTTTGCTCTTGCCAAGTTAAAGAAGTTTCAAGCACAATAACAACTTTCTAATCTGTTAAAACATTTACTTAATATTAGCAATACAGAGAGCTACTGAAGGCTGATTTTAATGCAAAAATATTGATATTTCCTATAAGAAATACATAAATTTCATTAGGTGTTTTACACCAAAAAAAATTAAGAAAGTTATTTAGCTAATTATCTCTGCATCAGTATCACTAATGCAGAATTTTATTTAGGTCCAATATATACCAGGACCAGAGCAGGTCCCTTTCCTGTCACAACATATAAGGATTCCCTGAGCAATCTCAAATAACAGGATGGTGCAGTGGTTTTTTGTGGATTTTTTTTTTTTTTTTCGGTGGTTGGTTGGGTTTTTATTGAGATTTTTATCAGCTAGCTGCCTTTTTAAAAACTTATCTATAGATTTTATAGGGTATATTTATCCAAGTTGTTATGGCAATGGTACATTAGAAATCAAATGAAGTATTTGTTGGCATGACAAAATTAATTGTTGCCTAGGGTCTGGAACAAACAACAGCAGAGATAACATGCCACTAATATGGCTTGTTTGAAGTGACAGTACTGTATCAATTAAATTGGGGCCATGGTACACAGCCTGCCTAAGCTATTTAGCTGATGCTTGGGGATGTGAAACTTTACATTCTGTGTCAGGGAAAAAAAGGATAGGCTTTCTGTGCTAGTGAGGAGCTGGAATCTCCTATTTTCTGTGACACACACTCACTTTCTTGCCTAGTGTTTTGTACTCTTGTGTCCTTCTTTAACTGGGAACATGAGCAATGTTTCTGTGCCTCCCATAGAAACAACATCATGGGAGTCTGTTTTTCTTCCAGGTGTACAGTGGACTAAATTAAATTTTGAGTCAAGATAAGCCTAAGTCCCAATGTTCTAACACCCAGGCATCAAACTCACAGGAAAGGCTGGAGCTGCAGGGTTTCAGGCCATTGCCTAAAGCCCTTTCTTAAGGATTCCTGATCATATCTCCAGTTTGGTAGTGCTTATAATCAAAAATGTGTGGCAGGGTGATCTTCTGACTAAGGGATGCAGAATCACTGAAGTTCAACCTTGGAAAGAGAAAACAAAGGCCAGGACAGCCCTCTTTTGGAGGGATTTAGTCGCTGTATTAACCTTAGCACAGATCTTCAGAGAAGAATTCATTCCATCTCCAGTATAGGACATAAATCTCTCAGTAAGGAACATCACTAACACCAATCAGAGGGGCTGTGGAAGCTTTTAACCCTTACATTCAGCACAGTCAATGGACAAACTCAAGCCCCAAAACCTGTGAGAGGAACTCACCAGGTGAAGCAGCCAGGGTCTGGCAGTGTGAGCCACATCTCCAGGAAGGAGAGAACATTTCAGCCCCACTTTTCCTGAGTTTAACCCTTGATCCCATGGAGCAAAGGACACGTGTGACCCACATAATTGTTACAGAGCTTTATCTCAGCTGACACTGACAGATGTTGACATGAGATGCGTTTTGATATGAAAACATCAAGGCTTTTTATCTGTTGCCCAGATAAAAATTTTMCTTGCAGAATGCCTTTCTTTTAATTTGTCACACCAGGGTGCAGCTGAGCCTTGTGAAGGAATGGACCTTTCAAAATGTACACATTCAAAATCAGAAATCAGCTGTTAGAGAGACCAGCACATAGAACACAACGATTTTGGCCCACAAGAGTGGCTAAAAAGCAACAAAAAAAAAAAAAAAAAAAAAAAAAAAAAAAAAAAAAAAAAAAAAAAAAGCAGAATTGGTGCACACAAATGTATTTCATCCTGCCCTAGGAAAGTGCAAGTTTCACCTCAATTCTGTTGCATGCAGCCCGTTTTCCATACAGCTGTACTTTCAGCTTAATGCAGTCACTGAACAGAGCTATGATACCTTACAGGAACCTTTAATAAGATATCCTAACTTTTGTGCCCATCCACCAGGAATGTGCTGCCAGGAGATATCATATTTACAATATAAAAGGGGACGTATTTTAGATTTGTCCCAATTAACCTTGTAACGAGATGTATTGGAGTGCTTATTAATGACAGTAATGAGATGCAGACAAGACAATGTATAAAACATCATTGGCATATAAATTGAATTCATATACACAGATACCTTTATGCACTGGACATGGGGGGAAATTATGAAGAGGCAATTTAGTAGGGAAAAAAGACTAATTAGAAAAAAATTCAATACTTTTCCTAGCTTGTATCCATCAATGTTAGAAAACCTGTTTGCCCTCCTGACTGAGGAATTGTTTCCACYGCTTTTACAGTACAAGTCACAAAACTAATTTTATGATGGTTCTCTTGGAGGTATTTACTACAAACAGCAAATATCCATTATCCTTGAACTGTGTATTRTTCTCTTTAATTTACTTTGGTTTAGATGCATGATTTAGAAATACATSTTTTTTCTCTCTCTTTTGAAAGCCACTCTAAATATATGTTTATTTCTCATGGACACAAGTTTTAATGACTTCATTTACAAAGATCCCACAAGTCCTGATTTTGTAAGGCAGCATAAGAACCCTAACTCCCTGCCTTAAAAACTAAATTCCCAAATTATGTGGGAAAAGTCCACTTTAAATATTTAGACCTACTCATGTGAATAAAGTTATTCCCACACTCAARTGTCCTGTTCCACCATCTCATATCTTCATTAAAGTTATGGCTAAATCYCATCCAACTTGGAAAAAATCTAAGGTGGGCCATTAACAAAGTGGAGACTTGAGAATGATTGTCATGGCCAGCAATAACAACAAGCTGATTACCATGCTGAGCTTCATAATAGCATTTCACTTTCTTTTCATTATTTGGAATTATAATAAACAGATAAATTGCATCCACAYACACACAAACAGCTAGGTAAGCATGGCTGAAAAAGTCAGAAAATCACTTTATCAGGGGAGTGATTGGATCTCAAAGGATAACAGAAATTATGTACAGTAAAAGCAATAGCTCATGCATGACTTATAGTGATCAGGAGAGGCAGGAGGCAACAGAATAAAGCCTCAGATTCCTCAGAGTTGTTCATATTATTACAATCATATCCTGCCGTGTTACTTATTACTTCTTTAAAATAGTAAATGAAGGGAAAGTATTTTTTTCAGTGTTGTTTAACTCTGAAAACCACCACACCTCCCCAATAACTTTAATCCCTCTTAAAAAAAATAGTCAGAAGCGGAAGAGGAATAAAGGGATAAAGAATAAGTGGGAAGAGGAGGGAAAGGCAGCAAGGGAAGGGAAAATCTCTGCTGCCCAGATGCCACCAATCCTGACATCACTCAGCCAGCACTGTGGGGTCAGAGCTGTTCAGCACCCCAGAGTCAGATCCCAAGAAGGCTCTCCCCCATAATTTAGCAGAAGGGTCCCAGACATGGGTGTGGAACAGCAAGGAGACCAATAATCCACATGAACAAACTGCAGAAGAGGCCACCCTGGAGCCCCACTGAAGGGAAAAGGCCACCCCTTCTGGTCAGTGCACTATAATGAGCCAGTGATCTACTCTTTCACCAGATGGATTTAAGCTAAACTCATGCTAAAATCTCTATTTTYCCCCTAATGCAACAGCTTCTGCTCAGCACAGGTTTGAAATCTGTGCTGTGAAGGGTAGGGAGTCCATTCCCAGGAACTAAGGGAACTTATCTCAGGCTGGTGCCTCYTTTCTAAACTGCCATGGAGTTTTTAAAGTCTACAAAGCTCAGCACGTGATCACGAAATGTTCACTATCACACCATGTGCTGTTTGTTTCGAGTTCATCCTCTGAGCTGCCGCAGACAGGTTTAGGGGAAGCTGTCTTGGTTTTACACTCCTAGAGGATTTTACTGCTCCTTCACTTAGGGCTTTAAATATGAGCTGATGGCTACTGTGCACAGTATCTTAACTTCTCCATTTTRTTACACAGTATTACACTGGTGAAGTGATAAATGCAAAGCAAAGCAGGGCTGAGTGACCAAAGTACTGGGCTGGGACTACCTAAGCTGCCAGATCCACAGCAGTGTAGCGCAGTGTCAAGCCACCTCTTCTCCCTCAACTTAAATAAATTAAGCCCCACAGAAAATACTACATGGGGCCTTTCACACTTGTCTTTGGAAATAACTTGTTCATAKGGCCAAATTTATTACTTCTTTTTMTTCTTCTTTCTTTCTCTTTTTTTTAAGAGAAAAATTTATTTTAGTGTTCTTGGTTCAAGTGTCACAGCTATATGTTATTTCATGGAAAGCTGTAGGTTTTCTTTTATCTGGACTGCTACAGACCTGTGCTTGGCACCTTGACATACAGCAGAGAGAATCAAACGGGCACTAAAGTCTATTGATATCTCCTTAAATTTGTACTGAGGGTTTGCAGAAGTTTTGCTCAGTTTCTTCTCATTTAGCAGCAGAACAGAAAGCTCTGACTACCACCACCACCTCCCCTTAATATGCAGTTATGACTGAAAACAGCAGAAAAACAATTAGCAAGCAGWCTAATTGCAATTGATACATTAAATGCCAGGAGATGAGTGGCATCAGGAATCAAAATATGTGTTTCGCAAATCCTAGTTTTTAATTCAGGGATTTGTTTGTTCTTTGCTGATGAAAAATCACAGCTAAGGGAACTAGGCACAAAAACCTTGCTACTGAACAACAAAAAACTAAATTAGCTATTGAGTACCCATTGCCAAGGGCAATACATTCAACAGAGGATATGATAATGACAGATGAATCCTCACTAAACTCTCACTCTACAAAATAAGTCCAGAATGTCTTAGATAGTTTCACTCATGCTCGAGTCACCTTCCTTCCACAGCAGYTGCTTGCAGCTCTGTCAGTGAAAGCCAATAGAGGGATGGTTTCCTGTCATTAATGTGACACAATCACTCCAGTTTTCAGCTGACAGCACTGGATTTTTATGGTTGTTAATGCCTTTTCCTTCCCAGCTCCTCCTTTGTATTTATTTTTTTTTTTTTTTCCCTGGGAACTTTATTCTCTTCCTTTCTCTTTTTCCCCTATTACTGTCCCTTGAGCCAACACAGATTCCTACACCTTCTACATCCCTTTTTCACCTTTCACAAAGGCTGTTTTTTGCTCCAGACAGCAACAGAAATGAGGCAATGACAGCACAAGGTGACTTCATTCAGTCCAGCGCCTTTCAAACACATCCAAAACACAATCTGGTGGTGAGCAACACAATTTCAGCACCAAGTAACAAGAAAAGACTGGTCTGGTGTGAGTAAGACTCATTCCTGAGTGTTCAAAAGCCTGACAGGAGGACARGTTTGTGAACCATGTGCTGGTGGGCTGTCCTGGAAGAGCTGATTCCCCATGAAGTGAGAATCTCAGGTAGTCCAGATCCGCCCTAACTGCGCCCACCAGAAATGGACATTTCTGCTCTCAGTCCTCATTGTCAGGGATCCAGCATCAATCAGCCACTGTCAGCCAAAAAATGTCACCCATTGCAAACACCAAACCACCATCAACTGAACCTGTCTCTGTGTTTTTGCTTGGGATGTAAAAGCCCTGAAGCTGCTCGTGGGCTTGGCATGGGCACTTGCTACAAAAACACAACATCAAGGTCGCTCCTGACACAGCACAAACCTCTCTGCCTTCTCACAAGCACAGCCCCAGCCGTGCCTGAGCAGAGCAATTGCTCACCACGCTCCAAGATTCAGATCAAACTTCCCCTTTAAGCCAAGCAAGCACATTCTTAACGAAGCCATCAAACCCATCAACATGCTTGCTAATTATTGGGAAATAAACCATGCCCCATGCTCCCAGGATTCTGAAATTACCAGAGACCACTAAGCGGGAAGYGCATGAAAGTACCTTTGTTAACGCTCTTTTTATTCCTTCATCAAAYCCATTTTGTTTAGAAAGAATATTTCTCCTTATTTTCTTCTGCCAGATAAGCCCAGAACTGGGGAGCTTTTTTTAACAAGGGCTAGCAAACAATGTAGAGCTTTGGAAAGAAACCATGTTTAGACAAGCAAACCACGGATAACAGCGATATTGTGTGTGTCAGGCAAGAGAAAGGAGGGACTACAAACCAATAATGACAGGGCTATTTATTACTGAATAACCAGCCTCTAATTTTAGAAACATAAGATCTCCTATTTTCTATTGTTCATTTTAATTAGTATTTTCCCTAAATAGTCTCCCTCTTCCTATATGCTATTTATACAATTGCAGCTAAAATATAAAGTACATGCAATGTTAGCAGAATGGCAACAAAACACGGTGTGAGTGGTATGGGAGCTGTGCATTGTCTGCATCAGGGACAATTTAGGGAATTATTTTGTCTTTTGCAACAGAACATTCTCRTTCCCTTGTGGAGAAAATATTTGGCCTTTAGTACCCCACCACAGCACCCCATCCCACAGGCAGAGTCACATGAAGCACTTTGAGCCCTGGAAACAGAGAGAAGTAGGTAAATATTGCTGTGGAGAGCAGCCTGGAGCAGCTGGAGGAATCAGCCCTGAACTGGGCTCTCTCTCTTTAAAATTCTTTCCAGTTTTTTTTCCTTACCAAGCTGACAAAATGCTTGGCAGTGGCTCAGAGGCTGGTGCACTGCAAGATATCCTGCCTTGCTGTTTCCTTGCACTTCCCTCATCTGCTGTAACCACTTGTTTCTTGACATAAGTAGGTGAGAAACCTGTGATTTAATATGCAGGGGCCCTCAGYTACGCCCTTCACTCGCACAACGAAGGGCATTTGGGAAAGGGATATTTTCATCATGGGCAGACAGGTTTTGTTTACCCTCAGAGTACCTAAACACACTGCTTGGAATGATGCTGGATTTCTTCTTCCTTTTCCTGTAAAATGGCACAAAATTTTCTTCCTGATGACAAAGTCAAACAACCACAAGGGTGGCTGTACTGGGCAAAMATCCTTCTCACCCTGGGTCTGCTTTCACCAAAACACAATGACAGGTCAAGCTTAAAWAAAACTTCTTCCCTTAAATACCACTTAGCCCTGGTTTTTCGTTATGTGCAATTTCCTTCATTTAATAGCAACCTGTAGATTTCTCCTTCATTAAGTTGTCCAGTCTCCATCTGGACTCATGGAAGCCCTTTGTGCAAGGAGCCTCTCGTATGCAAAAAAAAAAAAAAAAAAAAAAACTGCAAAATTTTTGTGTGCTTGAACTCAGCTCTGCTAAATTATTTTGGTCTTCACCTATGATGCACTTGCACAAAGGGGCTTGAGAGCAGATTTTCTTCTGACTAGAGCACAAATTTTCTAGGCACTCTCCAAAAGTTCCAATGTCCTCACTCTTACTAGTACCAATTTAAAATAAAAAATAAAGGAAAGTAAAGGAAAGAGGAGTGGCAAATCTAAAGGTGAGCAAAAATAAATGCAAGCTGCTTCCTACAGGAAAATGATGTTGAGGGTTTAGGTGCCTCTTCCCATTTGTGGCATCTCCCCACTCCACACAGCATTTCCATAGGGAATGCAGGTGCATTTGACACTGTCACCTCTTACAAATATCTATGGGAAAGGTGCATTTGGTTCATAATGCAGGGCCTCTGAAAAAAAGGGTCCAGCTAGAACCAAATTACACAGATCAATGTAAGATGCTATTTGCTTCTGAAAAAGATTCAAACTCAAATATTTAAATTTAGTGCTGTTCCAAGTCTTACAARTGCATATCCCAGGAGGGGAAAACAAATAAATAAACAAAATTTGTAAAAGCAGTGGAGATCTCAGGACAAAAAAACAAGGGGAAAAACTGAAAGAGGAGAAATTAATCCATGTGAGGGTGGTGAAGCCCTGGCACAGCCTGGCCAGAGAAGCTGAGGCTGCCCCATCTCTAGCCTGGTTAGAGAGGGCTTGGAGCACTCTGGGACAATGAAAGGTGTCCCTGCCCATGGCAGGGGGTGGAATGAGATGATCTTTAAGGTCCCTTCCATCCTAAACCATTCTGTAGGTCTATGATAGAATATTCCTCCCCAGGCTGCTTGACCCCAGGACCCCCCTCCCTGCCTGCATTCCGAGGGTTTCCAGGAGAGCATTTCCCACCGCCAGGACCAACTGCAGTTGGCTGCTCCTCCCAAAGCGACAGGAAAGCAGGGAAAGGCAGTCCATGATGGGATGTTTTGCCCTTGGGCAGGACTGAAGCTCGTTTGAGGACTCAGGCGTTTCCCTCATTGACAGACTCGCTTCAGCCGTCGCCAAAAGTGCAGTGCGAGAGCTGGCAAAAACCAGCTGAAATTCCCTTTCTGTTGTGTCGTGCCATGATCCTCCACGAACTATTGGTGCCAAGTTTTAAGCAACTCCATGTGCAGCGTTTTGTAAATCACTTCCAGATATGCAAATAGCATCATTAAAACATTTGCATAWACCCGTAAGTTTCTGCTCCGGGTCCATATGCCCAGGCTGTGGGAGAGGGCAGAAAATAACGCCTCAGCATGGCATGAGGCAGGGGTGTGCATGCAGGGCGGGGGGCAGGGGCAGCAGGGAGGTGCAGAAGGTCTCTGGGTGCCCTGGGAGAGCTGCTCCAGGAGCCCCAGGAGCTAAAATTTATTTTGCAAAGGAGAAAAATACAGAATACCCTCCCCGCCACCCCTCTCTAGGCAAGGAGCAAATGAGTGAATGTTCTGTGACATCTCCAGTGATGGGGACACCTGACCACAGACAGGCACAAAGGTGAGGGGTTTTAACTGCTCATCCCACTCACATTGATGTTCTCCCACTCTGCAAGGCCTCCTCAGCTGAAAAAAATGAGCACTAAAACTTGAGAAATGTGTTTGGAGGCAGAAGCAAACCACCCGTGTGCAACCTGGAGAGGGAGGGCTKGGGTAGCTTTGAGAAGACAAGTCAGGCAGGGCATTGGAGGGCAGAGTCAAACACATAAAAAGCTGCTGCAAAGAAGCAGGAGGAATCTATTTTCCATGCCCATGGCAGAGAGGAGAGGCTGTAATAGGATTAAATTGAAGGAAGGAAGATTAAGGTTAAACATTAGGGAAAATTACTGAACAATGAGGCTAAGGAAGCACTAGAATAGATTGCTTGGGGAGGATGGAGAGATTGACCCTGGAGGGCTTAAAAAATAGATTAGACAAGTGTCCATCAGATATGACAGGTACAGCTGGTCTGGACTTAAGGTGGAGAGAGCAGGGAGATGGGACTGACACCTGTYCTGCAGCCTGGGGAAACAGGCAACACACAAATCATATCTACCATACCCCAACCTGCAAAAATATTCCAAATAATGTTTTAAAACTACTAAAAAACAGTCAAAATTGCAGCCCTCCTGGGGAAAAAAAATCCCCAAATATCACATATATTTTTACTCATAATGGTCTTCTGATTGTATCACAGCCCTGATTTTAGTCTTCACTGGTTTGGGTTTTTGTATCATCAGTCGTGCTCTGATGAAATCATTGGGATTTCTCAAAGCTATAAAAGGATAATTTTGAAAGATTCCAGTATATAATAGGAGTATTTTCATTAATATYTTTCCTAAAAGGAAAAGCATAGGAAAAGAAATTATTGAATTCACCAATRCAACTGGAAAGATTTCTTTTTTTTTTCATTTCATGTTTCCCCCCAATTATCTTCAATAAATGCCAACTACATACTTCATTCACTGAAGTMATAAAATAGAAAAACAAGCTGAAACTGCCAAATTATTTGTTGAAAAACTGTCTTTTAGTTCAGCTCTATGATGAAATGTATATACTCATCCTGTATACTCTTCAACATAAGCCTAAGTCCACAATGACTACAATTATCTGGTCATAATGCAACATCCCTAAACATTTTATAACATGCATATTTGACCAAATAAAGTGGGCAAACCCATTGTCCAGAAAAGGCAAACCAAACTGTGCTGCATTTGTCCACAGAAAATAAAATAAATAACTTTTTCAGCTTCTTTTTCTCCCCGAATCCAGAGCTGCTGCAGAACTGAGTATTACTAGCCATATTTTTGAARGATAAACCAAGCCTGTGCAGCTCACCCCGTCCCACACAAGGAAGCCGAGTCTGGAGAAGAAGCTGTCAGAGATTTTGGATGTGTTTAATTCAATGAGAATTTTCCATCCACTCCCATGAAGCCAAGTTTTCTCCCCAGATCTGCTGTTGCTCCAACAAGTGAGGCGTGCTGTCATGTGGCTTCCCTTACTCAGACACACAGACCTAACACAGATGAGTCTATTTATGGATGATTAGAAATAAATCTACAGAACAGAGTCCTAGAAAAAAAGTAGAGGAGCGATTTGCCAGTGCAAACAGGTGCAGAACGTCGTCTGGAGGGGACCTGTGCCGCAAAAATGAAGCATTTTGCAGGATGGTATTTGAGATAAAAGTGTAAAACAGTTTACACTTTAKGTGTAAATGATCAAAGAATCCTAAACAGGCGAGTTAGGCTAATTTGTGGCTTGGACATGCACATGGAAAAGGCTGTCAGGTTTCCTGCAATCCTCATTAAACAWGAGTTGTGACTGGCGTGGCTCCTGCTGCCCACCACTGCTGCCCGTGCAGAAAACACTGAGCATACATTGGCTTCTTTACACAAAATCACTTTTATTGCTCAGTTACAACAACTGAACTAATAAGATACAAACAGACACAAAATTCACACTGCTAATTTGATAAACRAATCTTTACCCTTGGCCACAGGACGTCCCCAAAAGAAGCGTTCCTGCCTGGCATTGACTCATTCACAGCARCCTGTTGAAGAAAACCTTTCTACCACCTTGCAGTAAAGAACATCTGCTCAGAACCAAMCCACTGCTCTCAGAATAATAAACCCACAACTGCCAAGGTGAAGGYCCCAGCCCGCTGCCTCGTGGCAGGATTTCTGCCCAGGGGGCACACTCTGTAGACAGGCAGACTTTTAAGAAAACTCCCAGACAATAGGAAGATGCGTAAGTGATAACACGCCAAGAAAGATAAGGCTGAATTGTGAAAGAGGGGATTTCAGAAAGCTGGGTGTCCCCCTTCTCTACCCCTGCAAGAACAGGGAAAGGTGCAGAGCCCCCCTCAGCTGACCTGCCATACCTTTCCACTTTAATCAGACCGAAATATTTAAACAAGGGCATAGCAGAAAGGCATCATTAAAAAAGCAGGGCACACTAATTCTTGAACAAAAATACATAATTCATAAYGAAAGTTCCCCGTTTGTCAAAAACCTTAAATTCCTAATGCTCCAAATTCTTTGTGAGCCGTGTCCTGTATGACAGGTTCAATATGACACATCCCTGCAGGCCAGCACAACCTTCTGCCTGCACTAACAGGTCTGGTGGATGGCAAAAGGGACTTAGGGTTGGCCTTTTGAAAGAAAACACGATTCRGATTACTCATCTAAGAGCACTAGTTATGCAAGTTTCTGTGTCAAAAGAGTTTCTGGAGAAAGAGTGATCTGTGAAAACAACATTATAATTTGTTCTCCAATTAAAGTAACTGTAGGAGTACGCATGTTCTGCTGGTTTTGGTAGGAAACGTGGTCAACCAACAGAAGATTTGTCTGTGAAGGTCTGACCAAGCCATTCCAGAGCTGGGATAATGTGCAAATAGACCAAGGGAAACTTATACTTATTCCTGACTGATTGCTTCACTGAGAAGTCAACATTCAGATCCTGAAGTCTTTGCTAGTGCTTGGCAGGGGGAAACATCAATGTTGTGCTGATTTAAAAAAAAAAATCAAGGGATTTTTGTGGTGTGCTGCATCTCTGTGGTGTGACAGAGAGGAAGAAAAGCATCTGCCAGATATCCAGGCAGGATATGGACCATCTTTGGGGCTGAGCTTGCCTTGGATTGCAGAAAGAAACAAAAAAGGGGTTTTTGAGAGCAATAGAGCAAAAGGTGATAAAAATAAAACAAGATGAATCACTCAAGATCTCATAGAAAAAGGTACCAGAACAGGTGGCCATCCAAAGCTATGGAAAGATGAATTTCCAACATGGAAAAAAACTGCTAAAGGGAGCAAAACTGCACCAGGAAAAACATTTTATTAGCAACAGATTTGTTTAAAAAAGGAAAACCCAAACTAATTTTAAAAAGCAGTTTTCAACTGCGCTGCAAACATCTCAAAAGTTTAAAAGGATGGTTCTTCTTATCCTCCATACATTATCATATCATTCAGCACGGAATAAAGGCCCATCAGTTTAATTACACAGCTAAAGACAGGTGGTTGTTGTTGTTTGCTTTGATGGTGATGCACTGCAACAATAAACAGGCCTGTTATTTCTATATTAGCATATGGGCTCTTCCTTTGATGAGACAACACCTGTGGTTACAGTGTGTGTTGAACCGGGGGAAACACCTCCTGGAAACATCTCCACAGACTTCAGATTTCAAATTTAGAACAACAAAAGCTCCGCTTGAGTCCCCCGTTGTCGGAAGGAACGGCAATTAATTATCAAAAAGGGAACCCAAACGTTACCATCAATCCTGCTGACAAGARGTGCTGGTGGCTGCAGTGGACAGGGACAATTATGCACATATCACAGGGCTACAGACAACTCCTGCATTGCAATTACACCAGGAAACTCACTACAAATATCACAGATGAATACCACCGAAAAACATTATCAGGACTGGCTGGAAACATATGCTGCACTAGGGCTGAGAGGAAATAAAACATACACCAACTTTGGAAGAGATGCCTGTCCAGGCAAAATACATGTATAAAAATTCCTCATTTCTGCAGCCTGTGCAAAAGAAAAATAAAAAAAAAATTCTAAAAATAATAATCTGATGCTGCAGTAACTATTTTTAGTTATTTAGTATCTAATGTTACTAATATTACTAATACTTAGTAAGAAAAAGTGTCCAGTTAGGGGTTTTTCAAGTGCAAGTAGAAGAAACACACCCTGAAAGGTTTTTCTGATGGAGGAAGCCATGACCATGCTGATGAGTTCATCAAAAGAGGATGATCAAAGAGTCTTTGCAAGATGTGCTGCAACTTGAGCAGRCATCACCAGGGCAGATGGGCAGGCCAAGACAGCTCATCATCTGCAGCATTCTCAGATTATCTCTCCTTGGCAATGGAAATACCATTTGTAGAGGATTCTCTTCATCAAAAGTCCATTGCAAAAAAAAAAAATGGAGGTAGAAGAGTAAAGACAAGAGAATCAAAGCCGAGAAATTATAAGTTAACTGGGGAAAGAAACCTCCCACTCATTTGAGGTGGACTCTGAAATAAGACACTGTGTGGTGTTTTCATATCAATATTTTAATATCAAGCGGGTTAAATGCCCTGGGTTTGCTAAAATGGGTTAATTGTCTTTAGAAAGAGGTAGAGGAGGCACCAAACTCCAACTGAGCACACCCTTAAGACCGATTGAAATGACCTGGCCTTTCCTTGTGTAAAAAAACCTTGGGTGAACAGAAAAAATGACTAAAGCAGAGTCTGTACATGGGAAACCGGGAAGAAATATAGGGGAATAAAATTGGAAGGTGATAATTAAAGAGATGTTAAGAAATCCTATAAATATAGATTCAAAGATGGAAAWTTCGGCAAACAAAATTCAGTAGCTGGCATTTCTTATTCTCAGTCCAGGTTTCCTTCCATCAGTGGATCTCAAAGCAGTTTACAAATATTAGCTGATGAAATCTGCTCTTCTGCCAAGTTCCCATTGACAAAAATCACATCTGTTAATGCAACTAAGTAATGAAATAGAGTTTCAGTCATGAGGATTTGAAAAGCTTTTGGATGTTTGGTTTCGAAATGTCATCTCTAAAGTTTTCCAAAGTAGCTGACCTGGGAAAGGAAGGTTTGCAGGCTGCTCTTGACATGTACAATGTCCATCAGCAGGGAGTTTTTGTCAATCCTCCAATGTCCCAGKAAAAAAAAGTACTGATCAGTGAGAATAACTACATGAGATAGATCTAATGGCTCTTTAATTCAGTCCTTGTTAGACATGAAATATCTGAGCTTGGAATCACAGAAACACTTTAAGTTCGTTGGTCACATCGTCATCTGCTGTAAACTGGCATCCTCACCGATTTCAACAAGGTTATAATACTTCATTCCCGTTGAATAACAGGACAAATATCACTTATAAATGTCCCCACTGTGGTCTCATAGCACACAAAATTTAAAACTCACTCTATTTTAGACAGCCACGGTTAAAACAACAAAAAAAGACACAATATAGCTTAGAATGGTATAATAGGATTCTGTGATTATGCTATCTTGACACCATTTACCATTTCTACTACAACCTCTTTTTTTTTTTTTTTCCGTGTTCCCATTCTTCCAGAAAATAAAATCTATAATATGTAATAATTTAGAATTAATATCTTGATTCCCTAGATCCTTTAATGAATTCAAATGCACCTAGGGAATCCAACCAAAGACATCTGTTCATGAATAGTGAGAATTATTACCAAGTCCTGGTGGAGACGGCAAGATGCCATCTCTTCCTCAAGTACCTCCCAGCTGAGAAATCAACTGTCTCCTGGCTGAATTTCCTTGTGTCAAGGTTTTACTGTGTTATCTCTCTGGGGATTACTTACTAACAAGAGCTCCCTCCCAAACTTTTACAGCCCCCACAAAGAGGGAAGGCGAACCTGGCATTCTTTTTGTTGTCCAACTACACGTGCGTACTACCTTTGCCATATAAAATAATGATGGCCTCGATTAATACTAATTACTACTCCAAAGTTTCACAAATCCCTTTTTAATCATCTTTGGGTTTAACTGATTTACCCTAAACCCCTCTGACTGCCAAAAAATTAACATTTCATTAGACAAATCATAACCTACTCCCTATTCTCCAAAATCCAACCCATCTGGAAATATTCTACCTCATCAAATGTCAGACTTGCACAGTATAATGGAAAACTATTTTTATTTAAAAACCACACATACATACAAGTGTGATGCATCTATACTTATAGATGCAGATCTAGAAATATCACCACACCCACATCCCACCCACCACTCACTACATTCCAGAAGATGTCCACTGCCTTTACCAGTTACTGTCTTACTTCTTCCTCACTCTTTGCAAATCTTCTCTCCCCCTTCCAAACATCCATCACAGATTAATTTACCTCCACTGTCAGAAATGTAAACCATCAGCAGCTTGTTATATTGAAGAGGTTAAATGAAACTTTTGACATGACTTGTGTTTAAAATCCATCTTTAGCTGATGGCATGTCATCAGCTAGAAAATGTGTAATCAGGAGAGCAGACCTGAAAGTCTGAAAAGTCAGAGAATGCAAAGTTCTGCTGGAGGCTTTTCTTTCCTCTCTCTTTTTTTTTTCTTCTTTAATTTAACAAGTTCTAAAATATATTTTCTATTTTTGGCTTCAAGTGTGGCTATGGTCTGAACAGTGACTGTGTAAAAATGGCACCTTCCTACTCAAAAGATCTGCTCCTTCTATGCATTCTGAGGAAAAAAAAAAAAAAAAGCTACTTCAGAAAAACTATGGACCCAATCTCCAGATGGATAATCAAGGTATGGGAATGTAACCATTTAAGACCTGCCYAGTGGTTCTCCTGCTTTGTAATTTTTTAGGCCCACATAAATAATACACACAGAGGTGGATATCTTTTAATCTTTCTCTAAATTGCCATTGTGTCTTTTGTTGGTTTGATTTTGTCTTTACAAGTTCCTTTGCAGCTGGCAATATCACCTCTGATGCTACAGGAAGGATGGGACAGTTACAAAGTGTTTTTTTCACACACTGGGCTAAGGAGCATCTCTCGTGCCTTCCAGAACACAGACTGCTGTGACTCATAGAGCTATGGGGATTTTATCCAAATTCTGCTTGAAATTTTTTTATCTGACCGTGCATTTTAGCAGGACCTTTATGTTCCAAACACCTGTCTCAGAGGAGATCCTACAGGGAGGAAGGTGATGATGCAGGGCACTGCAGGGCACAGAGCCCAGGGGATGTGGTTGATGTGCAGAGTGCACAAAGGCTCTCATTTCAGCTCAGCCCATGGTGATTGTTATGAGGACACTGAGGATCCTGAGGATCCTGTTTCTCAGGCAGTAGCACAAGCTGTGGGCTCACACAGGACACCAACTCCGCACATCTCCCCACTCCAGGAGCTCTCCCTGCACCATTCCTAAYGAACCAGCGAGACACAGCCACCACAGAATCCCCCAAGAGCTGTTCCCATTGATCCCCAGACTGCAGCCATCATTTGACTCCTGCACCAGCCCCTCCCTGACCCCTCTGGCTCACAGYCAAATCACCTCCAATTCATCCTCTGACCTGGGAATCACAGATTTGGGATGTTCAACCCCTGTTTGATATTATGCATGTTCTGATCTGTTCAGTCGGGTTTTTTTTTTTTTTTTCATGCTTTCTGACTCACTTTTATCCATAGTACTTTCATTCCCCACTAAATTATCCCAATGCATTTCATTAAAATATCTCATCATCAGAGGTATTATTCTCCACTTTCTACCTCTTTTACCTCGTGTGGATTGATTAAATCAGCATGATGGTAGCTGAGTAGTGTTTAGGACTCAGTGTGACCACATCTGATTTGTTCATAAAGGATTTTCCTTTCTCTGGATGCCAGGGGGGTGCAACTTGATGTTCACTTATTAGTGCCTTTTCTATTTAGAAAATCAGTTACTGAAATTGTTCCAGGTTAGTTTGTTTAATCAAAAGCACCAGATAAAATTAACGCAATATTGACAGAAAGAGAACTTTAAACTCTGCAGCTGTGCCAGTATTAGCTGCTCCGAGGTAATTCTCACAGTCTCGTTCTAACTTGTGGCAAACTTGGGATAATAATACCTTAATAATAATAATAATACCTTAAATTTATACAGCAGTTGTTCTCCAGAACTATCCAAAGGCACTTTAGTGACTATATATAGTCATTACTTCACCTACCACCAAACTGTGGCTACCTCAGGGATGGAACAAAACACTCACTTCCAGCTCCCTGCATCTTTTAGAGGGGGACTGGAAAAGAAAAAKAAATTCTCCATCGTTTCAGGTGAGYAGTTAAGTACACAGAGGGCTGGTCTCAGTGAGAACATTCACGGGAGAGCTCAAACCAGTCCTGGGCAGTGTTTCACACTCGGTTRCATGTCCCAAGTGCCTGGGATATTTGTGTTTTCTGTGTGCATGAAATACCAGCTGTCTCTCTCAGAGGGGATGTCTCAACCTGCAGCAAACTCCTGAAGTGAAGATAGCACCCAGAAGACTAAATTACACCTCCAAGCCCTCAGAATGAAAGTCTTTTCCACCTTGTCTGTCCACAAAGCCGTGGCTTCCTGATATTTGCTTTTACAATATCTGCCTTTTAGACACCCTGGACGTTCTCTGCTCTTGGGTTACATCCATCACATTTAAAATAACCCCCATGATTATATCAATACAAAATCCCAAATTTTCTGTTTGTTGAGTTATTTTCACGGTAATTTGCACCAGAATTTGAGCCTTTCACCATGTGCTTGTCACTAACTGCCTTGCTGATAAAAGTGGGAAGATTTCATCTYGTTCCTAAGTCCCTGCTTGCAAAAATACCTCTTTCTCTGCATGCAAACAGCAGAATTTGTTGAGTGAGAAGCCTTATTTCTACATGTGCTCTTCTCTCCCTCTCTCTCCCGCCCGCCACAGTCCCTACATGGCTACTCGGTTTCTTGGCTACAGCAGCCACCAGCAAGTTAACAACATGTCCCCCTACATGCTTGGCGAGGCTCCACGACGTATCTGCTGGCCCATTCTCTTGCTTGAGAAATGCTAAAAAGCATTGCTGGCATTTACATGTCTCATTGCCATCGGCCCAAACATTCCTTCTTCTCTTCCTTCCCTTCCTTTCCTTCCTTCCTATCGTGTGCCCGAGCAGTGGGAGCGGGTGAGGAGCGTCCTACCCCGGCTCCCTGTGGTAATTCCAGCCTCAGGATGGAATATCCAGGCTTGCTGGGAGCCTGCTTCTGGATGCAGGGATTTGCAGAGTAGAAGGGTGGCCGGTGGTGGAGAGAGCCGTGGCAAGAATATGGGATGTGCACCCTGATTTACAGCGCTGGCAACTGGTGATCCGCCACGAGAAACTGCTCCAGCCATATGGTCCCGCTCCAGAAATAAACTCATTACACCAGATAAATACTGTTTCTGGGCATAGTGGAAGCATTTATCCTCTCTGGAAAGATGCAACATGCCTCGGGATGTGGCAAGAAGCCTGGGATCAGATGACCCAGCTGTTCCTACCAAGTGGTGTCACCCTGAGCTGGTTGATCATCRTAAAATCTCCAGTTCCTATTATCTCCCCACAACCAGGAGGTCATGCTGCCTAAGCCTTAATCCCATTTGGATGTGGGCAACCAATGGAGCTGGAGCAAGGCTGAATTTAGCCTTTTATGGTCAGACTGAACCAGASAACAGCCTACTTAAGGGATCTTTCCCCACAACTGAGGCACAAGCAATTAGATGACGGCAACAGCATTACAGCATTGGGAAAATGCTGGATCAGAGCTCTCATACCTGTTGGAACAAGGGATGAGATGTTTACAGATGGTTTGTCAAAGCAGAGCCCTAAGCACGCACGTGGTACCCTTTGGAGGCACCAGTGGCACCCGTTAAGGCCATGGCAGCGCTTGTAATACACGATTTTCACACTCCATGTCCTGTGGTGTGTGTGAGGTGGCACCAGACACTGGTGGCATTCGGCCCCACGGAGCTGCCACCAACGTGTCGGGGCACCTGACAATCTGTGAGTGTCACTGCAGGGCCAGCACTGCCTCGGAACAGAGCAGGACCTGGGTGATTAACTCTTAAAGGAAGGCTGCATTGTGCTCCAAGGTAATTTCACTCTGGCATTGATTTGAGGTGCAATTTGAAATTCATGACAATCTATGTAAATGTGCTTGTGACACTGAAGAGACGCGCAGTGCGGATTATGCGTGACATCTTAAGAGCACGCAGATTTTTTCATAAATACTTACACAGTGTCTGCCTTTTAGACATCCTGGACGTTCTCTGCTCTCGGGTTACATCCATCACATTTAAAATARCCCCCATGATTATATCAATACAAAAGAATTTAGTTTGGCTTCTAATTCTATCTGCAGATTTAATAATCTTCTCCGTGTAAATGTAGCAGAGAATAAGGTATTTAAGGGTCACAGGTACTGATCGTCCATCTTTTAAAGTGGGAAATGTAAGAGGAAATGGAAATGGTGAGGAGGGGAAAGGAAACACTGGAGAAAGGAGGAGAAAGCAGAACTCCCTCACTCCCTCCCTTTATTTTCTCTGTGCATTGAAAAGGTTGCTTGACCACAAAGAGGACAGTGGGGATATTTTGCTGTTCCTTAATACAGGATACCCCACAAATGTCAATAAAACACCCATGAAGAGTAAAGCACAGACAGTGATGTCCTAAAGCAGACACTCTGCTGAYACTGTAGATAACCCTAAAGGGGTTAAATCCAAAACGAGTTGCAGAAAGAGGCTCTTTCATGAGTGAGATAAATATGACTAACGCACTTTTACTAGAGACAGTTAAAAATAAAACCTTAAAGAAGAAAAACCCGCATTCATTTTACCCGACAGACACTATTATTTCTAGATATTTCAGATTCATTTGCAAGTTAGGAAAATTGCGGCTGGGGAAAAAGAAAAAAAAAAATGTTAGCAATCCCATTTACAAGCAGAAATTCTACTGTGTTGAGTCATAAACTGCCCCCTTGCCTCAGCTGTATTCGGCTGCGGAATTTAATCTTTCTTTGCGCTCTTTCCTCACCTCATTTAGCAGTGGGGATATCTTTTGGATTAATTAGATCAGTCCTCTCACTAATAGCAACCGATTGTTTTGTGGTCAGCTATTCCGGGTGATTTTTTCTTTGTTCCACTCAAAGCCCGGTTGTTTTCTGCGCGGAGTTACCGCGGGCGCCCGCGGAGCGCTGCGCGGGGCGCGGGGCCGCTTCCCGGCTTTGCACCGTTCGGCGATGCCGGCAGAGGGCAGCCAAGCAGGAATAATCCCAGCCGAGCAGGGATACTGGCTCCAGGTATTCCTCAGATCAAACAATTGGCCTCAAAGAGCCTTTTTTTCSTATCCCCGTCTCCGGTTTCTCCCTCCCTTCCCGACGCGCGCATCCCTGGCCGGGCAGCTCGCTGCTTCCTCACCCAGCACTCTCCACCTGAAGAACGGGCACTGCTCTGCCCAGATAACTGGGGAAATTCTTAAAAAACACCTTTACTAGAGGAAAAAGAAACCTCCATCCTGAAAAAGTGACCACCGGGGTGGTACCCGGTGTTTGCACAAGCTTCCAGCCTTTGCTGCGTGAACTCGTTCAAACGAGCAGCAGGAATAAAGTGCTTTTTATCTCCAAATTGTAACGGCAAACAAARGGGAATGTGTTCCTGCAGCAGAAGAACTGGGAGCTAAATCCTCGCAGGAGGGCTCAGACCTAGAGCTTAATCTTGAAAACATTCATTCATGGAAAGGTTGAGGCTTCGATGATTATCCTTCATGAGATTACACATGGATGTCTTCTACAGAGATTTATAGATACCAACATGCATATAAAATATACATAAACACAAAATTTCTTAACCCTTCTTACAAAATAAAAATCCCTCATTTCTTAATGTTTTGTGTGCATATATATTTATAATYGCRTAGATCCTTTTAAGGAAATGTTTCYTTTTTTAACAAAWAATCATGTTTAAAATAGGATTTCAGCCACCAGGAAAGAGTGTGATATACACAACAGMAAATTAACACTAAAACATCATCTATCTCAGGGAAAAGCATTCAGACTGCTCCCAGGAAGTTACAGGGATCAAGCTGAAAAACTCTCTCTAAACAACTTGAAATATTCAACATAGTTAGGGGTCTGTGGTTATTCCAACCTATTTCACTTAAATGGGATGATTGCTTATGAAAATTCCTTACTCTTCTCTCCAGCTTGAAAAGAAAAAAAGTTAAAAAGTTGCAAAAAAAAAATCTTGGTTTGAACAACCAATTAATTAACAATGCAAAGTTTGACCAAAATTATCACTTTAAATTGGACATTTTGTTCTCTCCCAAACACAATTCCCTCCTGCTGACAAACCTGGAGAGCATGGGAGTGACAACAGGGATGCTGCTGGACCTCCTGTTCTCCCAGGCCAGATCCTGCTCCCCTTCCTCATCCCTGCAGTCAGGGATGCAGAGCAGGGCCAGGATGTGCCCCATAATGAGCTGCTCTGGCTTGGCTACAGCCTCAACAAAAAAATTCCACCTCTTCCCAAGCTTTCTCCTCCCCAGGTTTCTTCTGGCCCTGTGGTTCTGTCACATCCTTTTTTCTTTAGTCAGCCAAGCCCAGTCCTTGGTCCTTGGGCTGTGTTTGAAGGCTCTGAGGGTTTTTTGGGAACAAAAAGAACTCACCTCCAACCCTGCTTTAAAGGGATGGGTAAATTGAGGCACCACAATCTCTCTGGGACCCCCATGCCCCTCCTGCACCCACAGAAGCAGAGATGGGCCGTCATCACCCCCCAAATACCAGCCATGTAGCATGTGGTCCTGGTCTTGCAACACCACAAAGCTATTCCAAATTTTGGGTAATTTTGAAGAGAATGTGGACTAGTTTTAGGTCATTTTACAGGGTCATCACCTGGTGCATCCCTCTACCAACTCACAAAGGATGGAGGTTGTTTTCTTTCCTCCTTTTTATAAGCAGCAGGCAAAGCTGCTGTCAAAAGAATGTTTTTACAGTAGGGGAAATAATCAGTGCAAGGCTAGTTTTTAAAACCTGCTCCTAAAGTGCTTGGAACATTAAACAATTATTTATGAACACTTGAAACATTAGCAGTTCCACTTGAAACCATTGGCAGGGCTTTAATAACAGCCCAAGCAATGCTCTGGAAGCAACACCAAGGACTCTYGCTAGTCACAAACCCTTTATTTCATTTTTAAAGCCGCTGTTACTGCGCACCAAAATTAAAAGGTTTATCACTATGATTAAAACAAAATCTCATCACCAGCATGARCATCTATTCCCTTCAATGCTCCACTGAGACATTCCCTTCGGTTTTTGAGTGTTTGGCATGCCTCTGCTTTCCTTTGCTTCTTCCTAAACCAAGTTATTCCTGGGGAAAGCTCRACTGGGGCACTGCCTGCCCTCTCTCCCAGGATTTGGGTGTATTTTCACATCAAGGAGGCCAATTGACACCAGGTTAAATAGATTTTCTAATCAGGACTGCAAACTCTTTGATAATGCAAGTACCCTAAACTTTCACTAAAACAAAAATAAAACTCTCTGTGGWAAGAGAGGGAAAGGGGAATTCAATGACAGATTTCTCAATGACAGCAAAGTCCACGTTTACTGAAGTTTTCAGGTGTGCTCGTTCCTGCAGCCCGTGTTGCCAAGGGAAACAAAAGAATCCAACCTTCCTAATTTAATTTACTAACACCAGGATGTTCCAAACCAAAGCAGAATCCTATTACATGGGGTCCCACCCCAAGGATGGCACCTTTGGAGAGAAAGGAAAGGAAGAAGCTTTCCCATTTAGCAGTGAGGAAATCGAGGTACAGAGAGAAGGAGACCCAAGTGGGTGCCCTGGAAGGGAAATCCCATCCTTCATCAATCTGCCTGTGCTCCTGGGTCTGGGACTTCCAAGCAGTACACACCCCAAAATAAACCCTTTCCATATCCAGCATCCTAAAACCTGCCCAACACAAAGACCCAAGGAGGAAGGCATTTCACAGTCCCCTTTTAAATTTAAACACATGTATCAGTTAAACAGTTTTTGTCCAGGATATGAGAAAGTTCTGGCCCTACTCCTGGGAGAACACAGCCTACATTGCTCAGCTGTAGCCAACAGGGCTCTTTGTCATTCCTCATCTTGTTCTTATGATGCTGCTCACAATTAGACTTATTAATTAATTTTTTGCACAGGGAAGGATGAATGGAGGCAGGCAGGGGGCAGAAAGGTGTTTCCCACCTTGACAAAAAGCTGTTGGCTGTTCAGTRAAGGAATAAAGCAGTGGTCACTTGACCACGTGTGATAAAACCAAACCTSACCAGAAAGGCCACATTCTGCTGGATCGAAGGGAAAGCAGGCAGCATGGTGTTAAAGAAATAACTGAGGCAGAAAAAGCAGCATAAAGAATCTGAAAGACATGAATGCCTGAGGAAATGCAGATTTTGGGGAATCTGTGAGTAAACAGGCATATGACTGACTGAGCCAAAATATATACAGGATTTCACAATATTTAAATCATGGATCTTTGTGTTCTTAAAAATAAATTAAAACTATACCAATGCTTACACATGGGGATGTGACGCAGGCTGGGTGCTACCAAACCTGCAGCCAAGGGCCTCATTCTGCAGCCTGCACGGGAGAAGGGCTGGGAGCTGTGCAGAGCCCCCAGGGAGCTCACCCCAAAACCAGCAGGAGCCCAGGAAAAGCAGTGGTGAGTGGCTTTAATCTCCCACATGAAGAGCCCTGGCAGCTTTTGGGAGTCACACAACAGGAGGGGCATTATCTGCACAGACCCTGMGCCCTCCGTTAACTTGGGGAAGGTACTGAGCCAAAGGAGCGGAAAAACGATTTGATCACATTCAGTGATATTGCTGAGAGCAACAGGGAAAGACATTTGAAAAAGTGGCTTGCAGTCATTTATACACCTCTTTCCACATGTTAACCATTTTTACTTTCAATAACCATGCACCAGCGCTCTTGCTGCATTACCTTATAACTCCTTTTCTTCTTTATGGTCCTTTGTGGACACATTTTCACCTGTTTAAATCTCTGCATATCTACTAGGAAAAAAATGAGAGACATATGCACAGGTACTCTGTCCTAAGCTATAAATATATTAGGGACATACAAATGTCATCACAGCCCTCAAATGCAGCTTCACTGGCTCCCACTACAGAGACACATCATTACTTGCTAGAAATGCACCAGCCAGAATCTGGGAGCGTTCCTAGGACTGGTGCACCTCTCTCATCCAGGTAATTTCTTACTCAGAGTGTCTTGATCTTATTAAAAGAGCTATTCCTTCCTTTACAGTTCTTTGCTGCTTTGCTAGTTTTCCCTAAAGAGATGTAAAGCCTGCCTTGCCCATATTGACAAAGCAAGAATAATTATCTTTTTGCAATTCCAGAGTGGAAATCTTGGACTTATAGGGCTGCCAACAACTCCTGAAAATGCACCAAAAGTGTGGCCACCTAGATCAAGTGCAACATCCTCGTAAAGCATGAATTTGCAAACGAAAGACAGACATCTACCCATGTTTCCTCTCTCTTCCCAGCTTAGGTCCACTCACTTCTCTTCTCTAAACTCCTTTGTCATCTCCTGGAGGTGTTGGACCCAGCTCATCTTGCTCCTCCCTGACACAATTATATAAATAACAGAAGTGTCTGCAAAACCTCTCAGGCTCTGACTCACCTGCCATTATTCTTGCTGATTTGGAAGAGATTTTGGATCCTCCCTGAATTATATTTTCAGAAAGATGTTGACCCTTCTCTAGACACCAGTGATCACCATATGTTCAGGAGGGCTCGGCATCTGGAAGTGCTGGCTCTTCCGAGTGTGGCTGAAGCTGCCACTCCTGGATTTGCTGACTCTTGTGATGATCCCTACCCCAGCTTGAGACCATGGAAAAGGAAGTGGATAYACCTGAAATAGGCTCAGATTGAAAAGGCAGTTTACAGCTTGTGTAGGACTCTTCCCCTGAGCCCCCTGGTACACACATCTTACACAAGTTTTAAATTTAAAAGATAATCCTTTTAACATGGCCAACAGCACCACACACCACTTTTGTGATGTGTCTCTAATCACACTCTCACATTGGGCAGAAACATTGCTTTAGATTCCAGCAGAATTTTGGGAAAATGCCCTGTAAAAAGAGGATGGATCCTTTACCATTTTCTGTACCCTTTCTGATGCAATTCCTGCAGCAGATGAAGCTGGGAAATCCTTGCACCTATGAGCAGCCCARCAAGAAGAGCTGAGATCTATGCAGACATTGAAAACTGGGTAAAGCTTTGGTAAAGCATCTACACAGCAGCCAGAACTAACTTGCTCTCTGCTCACATTCCATGTCCTCAGCACTGCCTTCAGTAGAAAATTTTCCTAAAGGGATGGACTGGAAATGCATACGRGTGGCTGTGCAGCAAATAGCTTTATCAATGATTTCATTTGCAGGCCAGAAATACCAAGGAGCCTTGCAATTCAAAGTGTTAACACACAATGYCAGACCCAGGGAACCTGCCTCTTAGAGCTGAAAGCAAATGGCAAAGRAAAGGAATGAATAAGATGCTCAGGGTGAAGATGTAGAGAACGATTTTAAATTAATCTATCATATTTTAGGACCCTGAGCTCTTGCTATGGTTCATCTCTTTCTCAGTTATTGATCAAGTTGTAAGTTACTAGTTCTTTATGAAGGAGACGGGACCATTRTACTACTACGTATGTTTGAGAAATCAAAATATCACCAGCATATGAAGYAGTTGGATTTCCAGTTATGAAACACACGTTTGACTCCTAAGAATGCTGGAGGCTGAATAAAGGTTAAAAACTCAGAAATAATATTGTTCCTGCAACTTTTGCAAAAATCTTTGAGAGATGAATTTAGCAATATGTGGCTTTTAATGGTGTTACATTAAACAGCAGGATTTCCATATGGCGTGAATCTGCTGAATTGTATCGAAGATGGGGATTTTGTTCCAAATTTCTATGGCATTCTGTGATTGTGTCATTAGATACCCGCAAGCCTTTGCTACAATGAAGAGTACAGAATGTGCCAAGTAAAACAATCTTGAGTGTGCCTTCCAAGGGAAAATACTGAGACTTAAYGTTTAAAATTCCCCAGCCCCATTTTCTCTGAACAGCAGCGAGTTCTTTTTGTTAGAAAAGGGTTAAATGGAAATGTGTCATTTTCATAATAATAATGTGTTTTATATTGAAATTTGTTCTTCGCGTCTTTTCTTTTCAGTATAAGTGTTGGTGTGTATGAGTGATATGAGGATAAGTTTGTGAGGGCAATTACCCATTATTGTTGAGTAGCTGAGTAGTCCCCTGAGCAAACTCATGCATAATTTGTTTGTTCATAAGATACTGTAGAGCTGAGGCTGCAGTATCTTCTATGCCCCAGCTTATGGGAAAATGGAAGCTTTTTCCCACTACTCTGCATTTCTTACCCTATTGTTTGAACTCTGATCATCCTTCTTGCCCCTCTATTATGGGCACCTTCGCTGAATAGGAATCGCATATCAAGCGGGTGAAGGTCAGAAATACATCACATAAAAGGGGAAACAGTAAATTCCTTTTACAAGATTCATTATGATAATCATGTCCAAATGCATTATTAGAAGCATTAAAGAAATCCTTTTCTAATTTATTTTTGTGCCTCTTGCTATCTGCATWTCCCTGTTATCTAGGAGAAGCAGCGTGGTCTGCAAAGTTGGGGGTTACAAACGTGCAGYGGTCTTGGGATAGACAGGACTGGCTCGAGATACAACTTCAATGTTAAACAATTTTCCACATTTTAAAAAATTCTAATCTTTCCTCACATGGTTTTCTCCTCTGGCAGCTCTCTCTTCCTTTATCTGAGAGAAGACTTGCCCTCTTCCTCAGGTAGCAGCATCCCTATTACCTCTTTCTCCTGCACACACTACAGCAGTGATTTCTTGCTTTACTGATCAGCTCTCGTGCAGCTTCACCCTGGAGAAGCCCCACAATTTAAATGTTGCTGTTTGCAGCCCTTCTTCTCTGAAGAGCTGCACACATTTAACATCAGGCTGTCTGGGCAATGTGTTTTGTTATTAAAATTGCTGTAATAGGAATGTGAGCTTTTCAAAGTGATTCACAAGTGCACTAAGACAACTGTGAGCCTTCATTTGCAAGGGTTTTCCACCCACCTTATCTTGTTCTTAAGCCAAGGCAGTTCTATTCTGTACCACAAGGAGGGAGGCAGGCTGATAAACACGACATCTTAGTCTTGGGAGATAGGCATCTTAGGAGACACAGGTATTTTTGTCGAGACATCACTTTCCTACAGGAGTTAACATTCACTGTTACCCAAACCCCACTTTTTTTTTGCACAGGGGTCACAAATTTTTTATCAGTATTTGCTCAGAAGTTGGAGACAGCACAAGAAGAAGARGAAACAGGGATGTACCAAACTGGGTGGTTCATTTTCCTTTTTTTTTAATAAGACAACTGATTGGAGAAGATTTTCATTTCTTCTTTATATGCTTTATGTACATTCCCTCCTATTGGTGAAGAATCTAGYTAAATAATGATCTCAGGATCTCTAATAAAATTTGCATCAAGTCCTAATGCTTCAGATTGGAAGAAATGCTGGACCAACAATGTGCATCTTTGTAGCTCTCTGTAGGGAATTCCAGCATAAGGCATTTGTCARAGCAGCTCCCAAACTCACTCACACCTGAACAGAATGAGCTGAAAATTGAACAACGTAATTCCAAACAAGAAAGAAAAAAAGCCCCATAAAGTGCCTGAATTCAATTATCAGCCTCTGCTTGTGACTTATGAAGATACACTAAGTATTCTCATTCTAGCTCCAGAGAAATTAAATACCCCAAGAAATTCCAGTGTAGGACTCTCAGACTCGCTTTTTCCCTATGAAATTTCTGAATAAATACATTRGGGTTCCATAGTGATTCAAATGACAAAGCCAGTCATTAATTTTGGTACAAACTTTGGATGAGCCCTCCAAGACTTTATGACACCTTCCTTCACACATGGAACTCTGCCACCAGAGCTTTTATCTCCTCTTTTGCTCTGGCTGGTGTTATTAGTATCAGAAATGCTGTTTGGATGGAAAGAGGAAATGGAGGTATAGCTAATTTCTTAAAAGGTGGGGCCATTAATCCTATCAGAGGAATATTTGGATCCCAAGGATGTAGATCCTCTCAAGGTGGTGGGTCTCAGTTATGGATGRGCCTGAGCACGCAGTCTCAATGTCAGTTCATCACTGCACAGCCCTTGGGTGCAGGCACAGTCTTTGTGAAAAGGATTCTTAAAAAGATAAAATAGATGTTTTTAAAAAAATTATCTGGGAATCCATGGCACACCCAGTATTGCTGTAAGAACAGCCTAGACTGCACAAGACTTATCACCATCAACAGGAAGGGAAGTGATTAAGRAAGCAGCAGGTTGTAGAACCTGATATATTTGAAAAGAGATTTCAGGGGTGTGATTTTCTGTCAGGACAGGGATCTGTGGCCCAGACAGAACTGACCCTCCTCAAGGTTTGCATCAGCCGACCATGAGCTGCCAAAATCAAATGTCAATGTAGCTATGGGCAGGAAAATACTGATTAAAACATTGATTACAGATACCAAAGCAACTTGTGCCAAGGACTGAGAGATCCATTGAGATCACCAGCAAGAAACAGGGAAGTGGTGGGACAAAAGGGCCTTTAACCAGGAAATTAATTACTGAGAAAATTTACTTTTTTTTCCCCATCATCCTCTGGTGACCCTAAAAATTATTCTGCAAACGGCCCTGATCTTTTCTTAAAAAGAAAGTCAGTCAAAGAGCTGTCTGCACTTTGTATTTCCCATATCCATGGCTCTCTAAGGGTTTGTATTACTTGGGACAGCAAATTTACTGGCAGAAGAACAGACCCTGAAGTYCATGAGACCTTTCCTGTTCACTGTCCTGCCATCTTTTCTCTACACTCTCACAGAGTTTAAACTTGAACAAATTAAATACTCAACAGCCTGAAAACAGACATGGTACTCATTATGATCATCCTAAGGTTTCTGTAGGTGATTTACATAGTTCCCTCACCCTGCAAATGGTTAAACAAGGGAGTGACTCCGGCTTTTAAGGTCCTTAGCTGGTACTTGCAGTACCATAACCTTAGCTCTAAATCATTATTAGTTACTTGAATTTTTTGTGTATTTTAGTGTAATCTGTATCATCACAAGTCTCAAAAAGTGAAAGGAACATKCTCCAAAAGATATGCTATGAAGAACTGCTACTGGGGAAAAGAAAAAGTTTCARTCACATCACTCAAAGCCATATCTAAGGGCTGGAAATTTCTGTGCAATGGCTCCAGGGGCTGAACAGCAACAGGAACACCCTGACACAGAAGATGCAGTATCTGAAAACTTGAAAGTAGCTCTTGGTGTCCAAGACAGTTCTATTCCTCAGCAAGAACTCATAAGAGCTGAGAAGACRCTGGGGAATCACTTGGAAAATATGWCTTGCAGTTAAGCCCTTGATCAATCAGAGCAGTGAAAGGAGCAGTATCACTCTTCGGAAGTTAATTAGACACTAAGAGTAATACTCTAGAAAGCTTTGAGAGCTGATTGTGTAAAGACAGCTCCCCATATAAATCATTACTATACCTCAGCTCTGAATTTCCATTAATTATTAAAGCTTTCTAGGCAAGCTAAGCAGATATTTCAAGATGCATATTTCAGAAATTTCCACATGTTAAAATTTAAGTACTGTCAAACAGGCTGGGCCAGGCAATGAGAGCCTTTGGAGCTCCCCATCCCAAGGTGCTCATGTCACTCATCCCATCTCTGAGGGATGTGTCAGACTCCACTGTGCCACTGCCCCATCCAGCCAAGCCTTTTGGGCCTCTTTTCCACGTTTTTGGCCATATCTGAGGATGTTCAGAGGAGCTCCCTGGTTCTTCAGTGTGCTCTGGGTTTTATATTGTGGCACAAACTGAAGGGAATGAGGGTGTGAAATAGAGGATGAGGCAGAGGGGGATTGTGGAGAGCAGCTTGTGTGAACAGCCAAAGCCTGGCTAGATGCAAGGAATGAGGCTCTTTCCCTCATTCTTCAAATTTCTCTGTGATATTTTTCTTGCTTTTGTGCTCAGACATGGAAATAAGAGAGTCTGGAGCAAAAGAGTAATTTGAACAAACCCTCCTGGCATTCTCAGATGTCAAGAGATCTCAGACTAAGCTGAGCCATGGATTCTTTTTTGGAGTTTAAGTAGAAACAGAAGTCCACTRAAATGGTCTCATTTGGGATGATGGCATTAAGTCCTCTCTTAAGTCAAATTTTCCAGTAAATTATTGGGAGCAGGTGTCTTGATGCTGTTTTTACTTAGATTTCCAGTATTTCCAGCAATGACTAAGAAAAATACAGCTTAACATATTCTGAATTAGATCTGCATCCTATGTAAGTATCTGTCTCACTCCTGCAGTTAAATAAAACAAGAAAATCAAGGCATTTTTAGTCATTGCAAATRTATGGGAATATAATCCCCCTATTCTATTTGGTGGCTCTTTTTTTATACATTAAATACAAGTTAACCCTATTTGTAAATAAATAGAAGGCTTGTCCTCTTCTTTGTGAACAAACAAAATAGAAAAAGATTGGCAATGAAAATGTTCCAAGGATTTGGAGGGAATGGCAGGGTTTGGATTTGCATGCAAAGCTTTCAATGTGATGAAATGTACCCAAATAGAGTGTCGCAATTTTCGATTATTCAAATCAAGATACTGCAATATTTTTGGACACTCAAGGCTTTGAGCTGTTTATTTATTCATTTTCTTTCTTTACTGCCTTTTTCCCCTGAGAAACCTAACAACTGAAATACAGCAACAGCTCAGAATATTTATTGGAGAATACAGGCACTTAACAGGATTGCAAAATTCCAACATCTCAAGAAGGAAAAGCAGTAGGCATTAAAACAAAAGCTGCTGATACTGTACAACTTTTCACTCTTACAGATAAGAGACATCTTTTACTTTCAAGAAGAAGACTAAGCTTGGCTGAATAAGTGTTAAAGTGCTTGTCATCCAAACTGCACAGCAGAAGGAGACCTTTGCAAAAATGTGTAAATCCTATGTTTTACCACCCAGGTAATATTTGAAAATAGAGTCACTGYTGGATTAGCTGAGAACTAATGACTRGTGAGGTGGCAAACCAGTTGTGAAAATAGAACAGCCATGGTGAGTGGTTTGAAACGCTGCAGGCAGTGACATCAACAGCATTTTCAATTGCAGTTTTGGCAAGAATAGATGGTGCTTTACAACAGAAAAGATAAGTTAAAGAGCTGCCTGGTCCCCAGAAGTCCATGGATATCTGTCTGGGCAGAAAGAAGTTGCTGAATGTGAGAACCACAGCTAAAAGAAATGGGCACATGGGGCTGTGGAGAGAGAGGCTGGGCTGCCTGGGCTATCCTTGGGTAAGAAAGCAAAGGTGAAGTGTTGTCCCCAAGAAGGCAGAGGGTGAAGTGTGGTCCCCAAGAAGGCAGAGGGTGAAGTGTTGTCCCCAAGAAGGCAGAGGGTGAAGTGTTGTCCCCGAGAAGGCAGAGGGTGAAGTGTTGTCCCCGAGAAGGCAGAGGGTGAAGTGTTGTCCCCAAGAAGGCAGAGGGTCTCCATGCCAGGACCTCACAGACGAGCAGTTCTCCTCAAAGATTTTATTCCCATTTGTCAGATTTTTTTTTTTTTTTTCCAGAATGGCCACAGACCTCCTGCTTGCCCCTCACACTTTCAGCTGAGCATGTGAAGTGTGTTTGAAAAACTCAGAGACCCTGTCCTCAGATTTTTCATGACAGAACAAGGTGCCTGCACAAATCCTCATCTGAACCCRAGATATGACATGAAATAAGAATTAGCAGCTTCAATTAGACAATCACCATGCATGCTAATGAATGAGGGAGCAGAAATAAGGTTGCCTGAGCAACCTMAGCTCTGGCATTGCTTAATATCAGAATATTTGGCTAAGCAACAGCAATCATTTCCTTTTACTACCGAGTGGGTTTCTTGGACAAATGTAGAGAGCACATTGCCTTCTTTCACTGTTGGGAGTGAGGATACAAACATCCACATCTCACTTCCACTGCCTCAGCAGAAATGGGGAAGATATCCCAGTTTAGGGTCTGAGGTTCTCCAGAGGGTGAAGCAGCACATCTAAGTGTTTTCTGAACTTGCATCCAGGCAAGTTGCTTCCCCAAATAAAACACATTTCTACTCTGTTCTGCCCTTCCATGATTTCTCTCAGGAGCCAACTGAGCATCCAACAACTCTGACAGATTCTTTTCAAGCTCAGGGTGGAAAGCAAAGCCATCCTCATAACAAAACAGAGGGGRAAAGAGCCTATTTCAAAAACAAAACACGAATTTGATTCTATTTCCCCTGTGACACACCTTCCTCCACCTCATTCAGCCTGCTACATATTAGAAAGAGTTTGATACTTAAAAATACAATACAACAAACACAATACATCAAATACAAAACAACCAATAACTAAAGTTTATGATTGTGTTTGAAGCATCATGGTACATTAAATCAGACAATTCTCCCCTTTCATCTACAGTCCAGATAATTTCAGTCTTTTCTGTAGGATCCTAAATTCTGTAGGATTTTAAAATAAACGGTCCCAGTTTAGAATGACAGTGCTCCAAACAGTCCTTGTGTTTTCCATTAATTTTCRGTTGTATTGGTATTCTGTTCCAATTAGCCTCTGTTAGTGCTTCAAAGCTCTATCTTATCTGCAGATAACATCAAAGATGAGAGCTTCCAGTTTTAAATTGGGTTTGTAGTTATTTTAGAGATACAAAGGCATCATTTGTGAATAGCTGATCAAATAGAATAAATACATCTTTGTTTTGGCTCCAAAAGGGCCAGAAAACTACTTTTCTTTTTGAAGTTTAATTTCATTTAGACATCAGGCCTTATTTCCAGGGTGCCAAACTCCTGGAGCTTGCATTTTCTCCAGTTGCAGTTGCATGTGCTCAGGCAGAAAACATATTCCCTTACACAAAACTTCGAGACTTCACAATTTTCAACATTCCATAAAATCATAGAATGGTCTGGGTCAGAAAGAAACTTAAAGAAGGGTTCCAACCCCTCTTCCACGACCAAGGACAAATTTTCCTAGACCAGGTTGCTCAGAACCTCTTCCAACTCTTCTTGTTCAACAGACACTTACAGGCCAACATTTCATTAGTCCAAATCACAGATCTTTGCAAAGCATCTCATAGAAGCATTAAATATACATTAAAGCATAGCAAGAAAGTTCCCAGGTAACTCCCTCGACCACCAACCTATCAGTTCCTTCAGGACAAACTCTTCATCTCTCCTGCCAAGCCTGTTTCTGTCCAGGTGGAAGGAAACAATCGTGCAGAAGGAGCTCAACCTGAGGTTTCTTATACCCCAGGGAGAKCCTACCTAAGAGTTCACCAAGCTGCTGATTTGTCATTACTGCTGCCTCTGTCTGGCCTGATCAGGATTTAAACAAGCCAAACTATCTTAGCAAAACCCCAAAAACCTCATTTCACTGGTGGTTAGCTAAGAAATAACAGTGCTGACTTCAAGACAACTTCAAATTCCTTWGGCACCTCCCTGAAATAATTTAGAGATCTAATTTTGTCTTTTTCTTATAAGAGTAATTCAGACAGAGCCCCTCCTTCTCAGCTCTACTCAGCACCTCCGAGAAGCAACCACATTTCAACTGCTGTTGGGAAGCAGCTTATTTAAAAGCATGAGGGGAAAACACTCAAGTCAGTTTTCTCTCTGTTTAAAAAGCACAGTGATTTCACTGACATCTTTTCTGGGATAGTGCTGTTCAGGGAGCTGCTGTCAAGCTTTGCCAGTCAGCAACCGAGTCCGTAAGTGCTCAGGTTCCTCTTCATTAGAAAATACTTGCCACCAGCTTTTTACATTTGATGGAAGATGTAACWAATCACTCTTGTGCCTACCTGGCTCACAAATAATGCTCAAGACAGTGTGATCTGCCTGCTGAAAACATGAGGGATTTTTCTCTGTCCCCTCACATGGACTGATGCTCAAGAAGATGCCTCTGTAGTTTATCAGGCCATGAAGAGCCAGAGATTAAAGATGTTCACAGATTCCTGAAAGGGAATAAACTGTGGGGGCACCTGTGCAGTTTGGGAAGCATAGAGCTTAATTTCTGACCTGTATTGCAGAGACAAGGGATTTCCACAGAAATTCTGCAAATATCCACCAGAGGATGGTGGAACCACAACAGATCAGGCCTAACAAGCTCTTTAGAGGACAGGATGAGRGTTCAAAATGACCTTCACAAACCAGAAAAACAGTGTGAAGAAGACAAGTGTGAAATTTGGGAAGCAGAATGCACAATCCTCTGCTAAGGTGGGAATAAGCAGCTGCATTAAAAAGGAAAACAACTRGTTACATTGCTGGGGAAGATATGGATTATAAACCAAACAAATCAACAATTTCATGCTGTCACAAAAAAAATACAAACATCATTTTGGGATGTGAAAACAGGAAGAAAGCTTGTAAAACATGCCAGTAACCTCATTGCTCCATCCCATGTAGGGAAGGGCTTAGGAGGGATGTGACACCTCATCACCAGAAAGGTGACACCCCAACAAAGGTCATGAGATTCACCAGGGGCTGAAGAATGTGACCTAAATATTGATAAAAGCTGAGGGAATGTGTGATAATGCTCCTTTATCTGCTGTAAGGATTGTTGRAAAGGGAGTGGAAACTCAGCTTGGCACAAGGGTAATGGAAAGGGTAAATGTTGAACCTAGAGTGAAGGAAGAGTTAGGATAGACACCATGAGGAGTTTATGTATTTGTTACCAGGAAAGGGTTTGTGCCTGAGCATTGGCAAGACAATCCTGCACTGAGTTAAACAAGGAGGTGACTGTGAAAATATTCATCTAGGGGCTTTGCAATAATCCAAGATAACCTGCTCCCAGACAGCAGTAAAGGATATTTCAATGAAAACATTACCTTCATTTTTGTACCTGTTATTACACCCCCACAAAAGTCTGCAGCTTCTGTGGGTTACACCCMCAGACAATACAGCAGCAATTATTCAGATTATTTTCCATCTCACCATAAGTCTTTCCCAATTTTCGCTGTAATATCCAGGAGGGTTTGAATTATTTGTCCAGAAAGGTCTCCTGTAGCAGGGATGGAACCCTCCAAGCCAGGGGACACAAGGGCCCTGTTTCACCTGCCTTTCCAAATGCACCAAACTGAGCCTCTGAAAGGTCAGATCATCCTACAGAACACAGAAGGAGAGAGAATGCCCAAGGCCACTGCTGCATTCAGAGGCCCTCTCCCAGCCTGGATGGGGCTTTCATAGCTCCAGGGTTAGTGACTGGGTCTTTCTGCCTTCCCCACCTCAGCATCACACTCATCCTCAACTTTATTTCACATTGGACCTTCATCCTCTTCGCCCTTCTGTGTACCAATAATCACCTTTTTACTCAGACATCAAGTGACCTCCTGGACAATGAGAGATGTGCAGTCTCTATCTTTACTGCTCAGTGCAAATACGGAGCATTCTTAATTTCACTCATTTGAGCTTTCTCCACGTTATTAATGACCTCCATTTCAAACCCTTTCCAAGGTTTTATTCCATCCTCCAGCCTAAACACATTCCCAGACTTTCACCGACCTACAGTGGCACTGAGTGGAAAAGTGAAATAAAGCCATGTCTCTCTTCTTTGCAGGACACAGAATTACTGAGAAATCATCTGGGGTGCCYACAAGGCAGAGTGATGGGGAGTAAAACCCTGTCTTTGTACTGCTCTGGGTCTCTGCAGCACATAGATCATTTGTCAGTGCCAGTTTGAGGGAGTCTCTCCAAACAGCCTGTTTTGCATTTGAAGCACTCACAGGACATGATGGTTCGGCTAAAAAACCATGCATTTTACATGAAATCACCAGGATAATTTGGCTGTATATCGTGTTCCCACAACTTAATATTCTACCTACAGATGCGTGATCAAGAAGAGATTCCTTAACTTTGACAGGGCACATCACATTATACTCACTTTATTATTGGAAATGATCACCCCAGGGTGCAAAAGGGAGCAAAGACATAGTTTCATCATACCTTTTTTTTTTTTTTTTTTAAAAAACACATTTACTGCAGTGTGGGGTATTCCAAAGCTACAGAGCGCCACTTGCCAGTGGACAAGTGGCTTTATTTTACCTGGATTGTGCAAGAAAGAAGTAACTGCTTAATTTAATGCTGAGCTGTGTAAAATTCACACTGGAAAATTCAACTTTCAGGCACACAGTTCATATCCTCCAGTAAAAAGTCATTTTAGGACATGAAATTAAATATTCTAAATGTTTTACCCATAGATGTGATTAAAAATTCTCATGATTGTGGCTGCATATCGTCCCTTGTACTCAGGACAGGACCCAGGACTGGACCCCTGACCTTAACATGAAGGAAACTTTTACAGTTTTGATGCTTGCTAAGACCAACACAATGAGTTTTTTCCTCTGCTTTGATGATTATTRCAACAAATTAAAGTTTCCTATTCCCCATCTCTGCAATCCCAGCTGAGCAAACCAGGAAAATACACTCTTGAATCTCAACAGGCACTTGATACAGTACATTTATCTGGGAACTGATTGATACCACATCTATTTTGGCATTATGATTTTTATTTTTAATCCTCCATTTAAATACCCTATTTCACAATCTGGAAGGAAAAGGAGCACGGGATGGCCCATAGATATTTAGTAGCTATAAAATAAAACCTATAAAATGAAAGTGAAATGAATTATCAAACCATAAACTAAAGTTCGGTGTTTAAAATGGGCCAGGGCTTTAAAAATTCAATTACAGCTTTAACAGAAACAAGTTTACTCAATATTTTAATAACCTTCTCTCATAATGTTTTTTTYTTCCTTTGCAAAGCCTGGCATTACTGAGGATGTATGGCAAGGTTGCCTTTCCTCTAACTACTTTAAGATTGATTAGGAAACAGAAATATTGATGCATTTATCCAAAATAACTTAATTAAATGAAGCAAAAAATAGCACACAGGAACATGTCTCAGTAGAAAACGGGACCTGATCAAGATTATGAAAGGTTTCATTTAATATTCCTSCACTGAAAACATCAGRACCATTAACTGAATATCAGTAATGGAGAATACAAAGAGTAGGGAAGTTATTTAATGTTTGGGGGATGCATTCAGCAATGGGCTGCTCACACACCTGGAGGCTCAGCCCAGGCTCAGTCCTGGCTTAGTCCTGGCTTTTAGGAGAGCTTAAGAGACAAAAATTTTGRAGGACAAGACTCCAGGGGCTGTTATCTCGAGCAGCAGAAGCTGTCAGTGCTGTGGTTTTAGAAAGGCTTTCTCCTCATCTGTTTTACTTTCTTTGGGAGGCATTAGGATTTYGACAAAACCTCTAGGAAAACAGTGAGGATGTGCCAGATGAACTGGAGAATTTTCACTCTAGTTTGGCTTGGAAACCACCCATATCTTCATTTTAAACAGTGAAATGCAGAGCAGCACCAGGTCCAAGGTACAGAGAGGTCGGGACAGCTCTGTGTGGAGCCCAGATGATTTTATCAGGACCCACCAGGAGCTCCACAGCCTGACAAATCCAGCTGAACCAGCACCACTGATAAACTTAAAACACTGCAGATGCAACAACATGGAAAAAATAGGTGATTCTGGGAGAAAGAGGAACTGCAGGTGAAAATACATGATTCYCAAAGCTGCATCCAAGGAGAATGGAACAAAGATCTCAGACTGCTACCCCTAGAGCTTTCCCCCCTGTGGTTGCAATTGTTTCTGAAGTACCCTGCTTAAAATAGGTTTTCTGACCATGCAGGACTAATCATTGCAATTTGGAGAGGTAAGTAGGCACTTAGCATGCAATTCACAATTAGCTAAAGATGGTAGAAGAATCTCAGTCATGTTGGCACAGGMGATATAAAAAAAAAAAAAAAAAAAAAAAAAAAAAGAAAACTTTTTTTTTTTCCCTAGCAGGAATGACATATGATGGGAGAGTAGAGGAAGATAATTGTCATAACAAAGGGAATATGTTATTATTTATTGGCCACGCTTAAGCACTGGAATCCTGGATTATAGTATCTGGTGACAAATGCTGCTTGAAATTTTGTAAATATCACTTAAAAAGTATGGTAAATGAGTAATTCTGCATCTACTCCACAACCAACACTTTCAAAATGTTTCTGGGAAGCAGAGCTACCTTTTTTGTCCTATATGAAAAGATGAAATGCCTGAGCACTGTAAAKTCTTGCTCTCTTTAGGCTTCACCCTACTCCTAATATCATTAGGACAATATTGCTGGTATCTATGGCAAGACAACTTTTAAAACCAACTGAAAACTTAACTTTTTAGTGGCTTCAAAGTATGGCACAGCCCAGGCTGTCCCCTGCCCCCTGTGCTGCTTCAAGCTGACTGTCCCCAGCAGTGACCCCTCAACCCCATGAGTGAGGGATGAGGATGGAATTCACCCTCSTGAGCTGGGGAGGGTCACAGCACTCAGCTCCACACAGGCTGAGACCGTTTCTTTGCCAAAGTGACAGCTGTAAATAGATATTTCGTATATTAACTTATATTTAGCCAAAACCACGACACATTTATCTGATTTGTTGCTATTAATTTCCTGGTTCCCTTTCTATTTTCTTCCTCCTCTCACAGATTCACTGGGTTATGAACTGCAGTAATAACATTTCCAAACCAATTTTTTTCTATTTGAAAAGCTTCTGATTTTTTTATTCTTTTTTCATCATCACTCCATGAGCGCTGGGATGCTGATTACCTTCTCCTCCCCAGCTCTAAAAGTGCATGCAAACAACAACAGAGCGGGGAGGAAAAAAAAAACAAAAAAAAACAACAAAACCAAGCCCTCAGCAGTAAGTTAGCTGATGCTGGCAGCAAGACAAATCTGGCACCACACAGCAGGCAGGCAGAAAGTGCACTGCTCATCCTCTCGCTGTGCCGGAGCGTGGGGATGCTGGACACCAACACCCCGCCAGAGATTCGGCCGAAAGCTCCTCTCCTCGGCGCCTGAACCCGCTGCTCTCTGCCCCRGCTGGGAGATACAGGTAAAAACAGGGAAATGCTCGAGCTGACTGCATCCAGTGGAGATGTGGAGCAGGCAGGAGAAGCCCAGGCTGCCTAATTTTATTGCTAGCAGGCGATGGGAGTAAAACCACAGTRCAGGGGCCGTGCATGTAATGCCCTCAGCTACCGGGACTTCTTCGCATTACGGCGAATAAATTGGTGCAAGTGGCAGTAAAGATATTTTTTTTTTTTAATTTTTGTTTTGGGTACACTTTGTTCAAGTTGCCTTTATAAATATTTATTACTGTTTATGTAATTATACCTCTCTGACAGCAGGCTTTGCAGCAACTTTGAGCCACAATAAACAATCAACCTGGGCTCCTTCTCAGCCTGACCATATCTATTCTACGTGTTATATGTTTATCTATTGCCACCATRCTTTGAGCTTATAATTCATTTCATAATGTAATTTATAGCTACATTACAAAAGCATCCCTCTGCAAACAGCAGCCATGTAATATTGATAAAGCATTTTGGGACAGAACATAAATTCAGCGGCTCAGATATTATACAGTATCAATAATCTGCAAGGAAAAAAAGTGTCTGTGTAAGTATGCACAATTTATTATGGCAGGAACCTAAACAGAGAACATCTTTCTCTGTCAAACTTTCTCTAAGAGAACTTGACATCCCCAAATTCTTTTCTCTCCCACAGATGTCAGAGGACAAGACAGACAAGGTAAAAATCAAACCAGCTGAAAGTTTTGAGCATGACAAGCAAAATATTTCTTGGCTGAAAAAAGGTAAGTTACATTGAGTTATTAGTTACTGGTTTGTGTTCAGACAGTTCTAATTTTTTAATTTATTTTTAAAAKAAAAATACCTTATAGGCTAAACTATGGCCTAAAATTTCTACCATGAAAATTGCATAGCTTGACTTCTCTTTAAAATGCACACACAATTTCTTTTGGTACAGAAAGGCCTAAATTACCAAACTCTAAAGTAACCTGAAAGCTCATTTTTCTACTGTACTTGCACTCCTGGGAAAGTTTCATTTGACCTGAACCCTAACAAGTATGGATGAYCATCTTAATTCTGATGAAAAGTTCWTATTAACTGATACTGTTACTGAATTGGATTAATATTAATTTCATTTTCTCAAACATGAGTAAAGATCAAGCCTGAATCTTTGGATGTGGCCGTGTGTTATCTTAGAACAAAGTAACACCAGTTGTCAGCGGTTTGTGTAGAGAAACAGATTTGCAAATGTAGAGAAGTCATGAAAGACAAGGATGGGGAACTTTTAGGTTTCAAAAGCTAAAAAATAATAGGCATTAAGTAACTCAGTTGCAACAAATRCCAGTATTTAAAATACCACATTCTATTTGTTTCACTACTTTAAAAAAAAGAATGCGCAAACAGCAAACACGTAAATGAGTTGAGTATTAATTCCATCATTGGACCACAGAACACAAGAGATTTGCAGCTTTACAAAGGGATATAAAAGCCCAGAGGATTTTAACAAGATTTTGAACAGGGTAGGAGTGATGGCAGRGCCCTCAGATTCCCATATTTATCCCATATTGTCATTTATCCTCTGGTCCAGACCTGCCAGGAGCCAGGCACATCCCTCCCTCAGGTTACCTGAGCTCATTTCATTTTGGGATRCTACTCCAGAAGGTTTTATCTCCCCAGTTCCTAAGGAGACACACCATGCAGAGATTCAGGATCATCAGCAATGTTTTGATTGTTCTGTACTTGGAGGAGCTACAATCTCTCAGAAAGTGCCAAGTGTTGACTATTGGCGCTTCTTTCCAAAGTGCCACAGAGCAGAACTGGGCCTTGAAGGTCTTCTACAGCAGCTGAGTCAATAATTGAATGTGTCTTATGAGGAAAGCAAATTTTCTTTGAAATAAGAATATGGAAATTATTTTATCTTAAATCAAAGTTTGTTTTTTAAAAAAAAAATTGTTGTTGTTTCTTYGCTTTAAGCACTTCTGTGGTATGCACTGGGATTTTAGAATATGGTGAAACAAATTGTCTGGAGCAGAAGCTTAACTTCTATGTTTAAATGTTTTAAAAATACCTCATGTATAGATTTCAGGCATTCCAATAAACAAAGAATTGTGGAGAACAGACTTGTACTGTTTCCATCAGGCACAGTAAGAAGACTATATGTTCTTTTAGCATCCAGTGTTAAAGAAAAGTTATTTTTATTCATGGTTTTGTATTGATTATTTGTCCCTTCTAAAAGAAACAATCATGAACCACATAGTATCAGAAATAAACAACTAGGCTGTGGGTTTAGTGTCTTTCCTAGACTTCATTTTTTCCTAATGCTTTGCAAAGTGAAAGCTCATGGACTGGTAGTACAATGGGTCAACAGCAAAATAAGGCATCTCTAAGTTTTTTTTGTATTTCAGTGTTAGAAATAGTTTAATTGGAGCAGGGGTGGTTTGATCTGGCKGCCAGTTATTTATCTCCTACTTTTCTTAGAAGAAGATAATTTACTTCTGTCTTGAGCTCTCTAAGAGCAGAAATCAAAGCATTGTTCTGAGGAAAAACTTCCCCAAAGCAAAACAGAAACCAAACCAGCCTCTTTAAAAGTATTGCAGAAAAGCAGTAGGCTGGGCATTTAGAGCTGCATCTTATCAGCAGGAAGAGCAAAAYCCTTCAGCTCGTGCCTCTGCCTCTCATTTTTACTCACTGATGTGCCCTCACACCCCTGCCACGAGTGCACCAGGAAACTATTGGGAGTTAAAGATAACACAGGGAAAAAATGTTGCACAAGTCAGCACAGTCTGGGGCAGAAACATCTACAGAATCATGGCCTTGGTCTGYATTTTTTTTAAAGGACAGTGACACATTTATTTCTTGGTTGTACTACAAGCCTTTTTCTGGTGGAAGGTCCCCTACAGCACCTGTAGATTGTAGAGCCCTAATGAAATCAAAAGGTAAACAGGGGAGAAGAGTGTTAAATGTGTGCTCTGGGTTTGCTTAGACTTTAAAAAGTCCTAAAACATCCCTATCCTGTGAAGCATTTATCACTGATGTCTTGATGTGGATAACATGGGAGACTCCCAGGGTTGAAAGCGAGAACAAGGATGGTGAAATTGTTACAGCTCTATTCCGAGATGTCTCAGGGGAAGGAATATACACACCAGCAATGTTTTCTGATGGTATGGAATATTCTTCAGGATTATTATTCTTAAAAATCACCTAACAGATGAGAAACCCTGCATCTGGAGGGTGAGCATCAGGCATACAAATCAACCAGAATCTCCATGAATGAGCACAGAGAAAAGGCATTTGTGCTTGTCTGGCCTTAGCACTGGTGTGAGCCAACCCAAGGAAAGCCTGGGATATTGCACCAAAACCAGCCAGGGACCCTTGTTTTTCATAGGAGTGGGGACAGTGATTCGTGCTTTCTTCCTCCCATGGGAAGAAGTTGGGAGTTCTGGAGATGGGAGACTTTTGGATGGAGATACAGCGATCCCCATCAAAACATCAGGGCAGTGTGGAATGTGGGTTCATTAGCAAAGAAGCACTTGAAAAGTTATCTGCCATGAAAAACTAGAGCAGGAATCCTCAGTGCATGTGTTATTCCCACTTCTGCACATTTTGCCCTGACATGCACAAAATAACACAAATGGCAGTGCCTAGACTGTGAATGTACATGTATAAACAACAGCCAATATGACTTGAAGAAATATTAGAGAAACGTCCTCTGCAAGGTTTCACGTCCTTCACCTTCATGAATTCACAAGATTCCACCAAGAGTGTGACAGAAAAAGTGGGAAGTGTTTTAAAGTATAAAAAAGGAGATATTTARATTAGATGKTAGGAAGAAATTCCTYCCTRTGAGGGTGGGGAGGCCGTGGCACAGKGTGSCCAGAGAAGCTGTGGCTGCCCCWGGATCCCTGGAAGTGGCCAAGGCMAGGCTGGACAGGGTGGAAGGTGTCCCTGYCCATGGCCAAGGGTGGCACTGGATRACCTGAGAGGTYCCTTACAACCCAAACCACTTCATGATTGGATGAGCAACAAGCAGATGATCAAAGAAACATCTCYGGGCTGTAACCAAACACGGTCCTTAGAGGGTCCTGTGAAACCTGGGAGCTCCACAGGACACTSCTTTAGAAAAGCACCMTYRAGGGTGAGCAGCACTGCCAGGARCTCCCTCTGGGATGGTCCCACCTCRGATCTGCCCATTCCCACAGCAGTAATTCAGTGGCAGATTCGCAGCCATCTGGTGGGAAAGGAGGGAGGTCAAAGCAGAGCTAAATTCACACCAGCCTCAGCATGTGGCTTTTGGAGCTCCTTACAAACAAATCTCTCGGTATCACTCGATGATTACAGCCAGATGGATACATAGGAGCTTATCTGATGGACACAAAGCTATAAAAGGTGACACTGATTTTGCACAGAGACCGCAGTGCTCTGTTCACTGTTTCTRCAGCCATTGAAAACGCGAGGGGGAAAAAAAATGTGTGAGGGCCTCACACTGCCCTCCCATGGTTTCATCCCAAACTGGCCACGGCAGCCCAGGAACGCAGATCCAAGTCACACAGAAATGAAATTTCATTTCAGGATATTTTCACACAAAGCCCTCCTGTTTTATGCTGCCCAGCTGTGTACACAAATGCCCTCCATATATAACTTCCAGTGAAAAGTTAATGAAATRGCTTCCTTGCTCTCCTGCCAAAAATATAACTGAAATTCTAATCTCAAGWCTTTCTCCAAAATAGCCCCTTTTTGCACTAAAATTCTCATAAATCAGAAACATTTTTTGTCTAAAATAAGCCTGTTTTCATTGTCTTGCAAATAGTAAAGAGTCTAGCCCCAATTTCTTTAATCCACTGCTCCAGCCAGCAGATTTTCGCTGTAGGGTGAAATTCAGCCCTGGACTGAGGGTCAGTGCAAGGTCAGCACTTAAACCATAAAATAGGGCTTAAATGGTAAATAGAGCCTCTGTTCAGGATTATATTTCACCCCTTAAAAGGACTACATTTCATATGAAAAGAGAGATTTACTTATATCATAGACCTGGCTGTAGTGACATTATTCAAATAATACCTTATTCCAGTATTAATCCCATTGGGTGAGACTGGGCCACATTTCTCAGTGGTACATCCCAAAAATCCAACACAGGAGCAGACTATTCCTGACTTCACCAGAACTTCCCACAGCCTGGTCCTGGGATAAGAGGGAAACCTGTCTACATGGCAGCACTCAAAAATGCCTCTCTCATTCATCCAAGAGACTTTTACAAGCATTAATAAAGTGGAAAGGACATAATGCCACGAGACTGGTTTTGCAGAAGGAGAGTTGTCCTGGAGACACCCAGGGAATTTCCCAGTTTTTACAACCCTCCAGTTTTATCCCTGGTTTGGAAGGACTGGAGTACAAGGCTTGTACTTTTGCTGAGCCTATTCCCAGCAGAGCGTTTTGATCTGACTTGCATCCCTTCATTTACGGACTTAAATGACGTTTTTAGAATTTCTTCCTCAAATCCCACAAGCGGGTGAATGCAATTTTACATACAAGCTTSGACACTTGTTTCCTGAATTTTGCTGACTTGGGTCCAGAAGCTTTTTTCACTCCCTTCTTTCAGCCCGAATTAAGTCATTGCATTGAAAATGCTTTATAGAAGTCTGATAGCAAAGAAAGACTTCTCAGTTTCATGTAACAGAAAATGCCAAATGCTTCTCAGATGAATGTTCTAATCCAAGCAGACTGTTTCCAGATAAGAGCACCACACACACACAAAAAGAGCGCATTTAAAAACTGATGACAAGGATCCCAGGGGGCTCAAATTCCTGGAAGATGCCTTGTCAGCTTCAGGACTATGACCAAATGAATTAATGAAGACAACCCTTCCTTTAAGTTGTAAAACAGCAGATTTAAAGACTCTTCCAGTGGAGAGGGAGTATATGAAATCTGCAGTGGTCCCAGCTCACTGCTCCTAATTACAAGGTTATAAACTCAGAGGTCCTTGATCTTTGAGCTGGAAGATCCTTGAAGATGTAAGACTTTCCATGTACAGTACAGACAAGGGTTCTCAKGGTGATAAAGTTTTAAAGGTTTAAAGTCACGCTCTGATACGTGGATATCCTGGATATTTATTGTAAAAATATATGTGACTGTTTAYTTAGGTTTGATTGCTTTAAGTAGATTTGTTTTACAAAGGAAAAGTTTATTTCATTCAATTGCCAATGCTAGGGAAGACCTGAATGTTTTGTCTCATTCACTACTGGAAGTTTTCAGACCAAGTCTATTCTTCACTGTACTTGGGCAAAATATTCAGAATTTTGCCCATAGTTGTGTCAGCAGAGCAAAACATGAAATAACACTGCAAACACTCATTAGTTGCTGAGTTTCTCAGCAAAATAAACATTAAAGCWGAACCCACACATCCTAGGGCCTCCGTAGCACTTCCTACTTAASATGGTAAACTGGTGCATGGAAAATCTTAGCCTAAGGGTCAGTGTCAAAGCCATGAGTAAATTCAATTAAAGCAACAGAGCTGCACAGGCTTGYAAAAGATCTGATTTGTCCCAGTATGGTTGAGAATAGATACCACTAATCATCTCAGGGCATCTCTGCAGCGGGAGGAACAAAGCCATGGCTCATTTTACCACCTCAGTCCAGAGAGGGAAGGGTCAAATGCCAAACTCTCCAAGATCTGAGGCAGTGCAATCCCATCACAACAAAAATTAGGCAGGCCTGATTTACTTTTGTTCTGAGTTAGTTAAAGTTACTTTACTCTAAGTGAGAAGGCAGAATAATCATGGATTATTCAGAGCCAGTTTTCAGAARGTGTTTTACAGGCCTGTGAGATTACACACTGATATGTAGAGCCAAACCAACAGTCACAGTCATACAGAGGTGTGGTGAAATCCTTATTATTGGAGCGGTTCAATGAAATATTTAGATAAAATATAACTAGGTCATGAAAAAAAAAATTTGGTCTCCCCTCATCTCACTGAAGATTTGCAAWCATTCTCTAAAATGCAACGGCCTCCAAGTACTCAAAGTGCTGAGGGATGGGTTAAATCCTGGGCAGGATGGTGGTCTATTGCTTTTGAAAGATATTACAGGAAAAAAACCCAGAAATTAAATTAGTTTAAGTATTTCTTGTTAGCTGAGATTCAACAGAATTATTTTCCACCTATTTTTTAAGTAAGTATTTAGAACTAAGTCCAAATGGAAAGAGACATTAAGAGTGACTGCTCTAAACGGCCAGTAATAAAATCCTGGACACAAAACCCTTCTCAGAACAGCTTGGTGATTAGATCTGTGACTTCAGATCTGGGCTCAGAGCATATGAACATMTGAGAGTACTCAAATTCACTCCTTCCAGAAGAAAACTCTCTTCCCCAGCTCTCAGACACKCCATGTAATATCACAATTTGGAGATTCCCAAGGGGCTCTGTCTGGACTGACCATGTAAAACTCATTGCTGCAGAGGGAAGGACACCCCATTCCAGCAGGAATGGAGGACACCTGAGTGAAGGGCAGAGATGGGCTCTAACTCCTGTCAGCTCTTTGTATTCAGCCCTCCAGTAACAAGGAAAAATGAGATGTGTTCTCAACACCCCGTCCAACTTTAATTCCTTCTTTCCTCGCCTCTCCCCTCAGTTTATTGGCCCCATTTCCCTGACCCTCTCTGCATGCATGGAACAGATGAACCTGGGAGTCTGGTGCTGAAGCCCTCAGCATCAGCTGAGTTCCTTAATAATCCTTACTGCTACTGGGATTCATCTCTTTGAGGAAAATTTCACAAGGCCTCTTAACCACCTAAGTGATATTTCAYGTTGCAGAGATCTTTGTTATCCCCCTAAACTAAATTAATTTTTATTTTATAGGAGTCAAACAGTCTCTTAGGGTCTCTTGATTATATACTCTCATTCTAATTTCAGTCTTTAATCTGAATAAACACATTAGAAAAACACAGACACAATTAACTTAATCATAAATTCAGATGGATTGTTTATTATCTGTCTACCTAATGTGCTTATGATTGCAGCAGTTAAACATGATAATGTTGCCTCCTCTCACATATAAATGAATACACACAGCACAGAAATAAGCCCAGGAAGGAAAATTTCAGCCTGAATACAGCAGTGGGCTCCAGAGATAGAGAAGTGGATGCACCACTCACTGCTGTGCTCTGCAGAAAAACAAACATTGCCCTGACATTGCTGAGACCTGAGAGAATGATTACTGACAGATTATGTTCTTCTTGCTGAAATATGTCTACAAACRGCTTCAAAAAGAGAGAAGATGCTACTGCAACAGAGGTGCAGCTAGGAACACTCTGCTTATCYCACTGCACCTGTAGTTTAAACCAARTGCRGGTTTTGGGTAGATAAGAACACTTGAGTTCTTCAGAGTAAAATACTGATTTGTCCTGTATCTTCAAAATGAATATAACTCAGATATCAGATTTAGAGAACTTTCTGCTTTGTGATCCTTGCCAAGACAGTTGTCTTTAAAGGAAGTAAAACCCTCTTAGCAGTAGAAATTGTGTTTAGTTACACGCCCATGGCAACTTAAACTTGTGCCAACTTTCATGTACCCACTAATGCTAGGATGCCAGAATTTAAGTTGGAATATGATTCTTCCTGTTCCTACAGCATATTGAAGATGAATAATTATTTCAAGCATGCATCCAAGTTAAATTGGCGATTATTACTCAGATAGGCTTCTCTATAACTAGACTAATTTTTAATAACCACACAGTGTACTGTGATGAAGGTATATTTGCCTTCAGTGTATTCAATTTTTAATTAAATTTAAAACACATTACACTTTTTCACCTCAAACAAGAACCACTGAAAAGTGTCCACTATGAAAGCTCATGGGCAAAAGGGAAGAAAGGGGAAGATAAAATAATGGAAATTCAAAAGTCAATTCCAGTCTCTTCAGTTTCAATTTCTCAACAGTTTCCCTCATCTATAAATACTAAAAAAAAATTTCATTATGAAAAGAAAACGAAGTTGTAGGTTTCTATAATTTTAAACCTCTGAAATCCATGCATATATTCTAGGAGTGGGCAAAACAATAGAAGAGAGGATGAGATTAGGGGAAGAAAGCCAAGAGAATCATAGGAAAAAGCAATTATGGCACCTGGTAATCATTCTGGCTAGATGACGTGGTGACCAAATTTATCGTCAGCAGATATTTTAAGTGCTTACTATTTAAAAAAAAAAATACTATTGCTATTATAAAACAAGGCCTATAAAATCTAGCATCAATTATTTGAAATATATCCAAATCTGCTTCCATCTAAGCAATCTTTTTTTTTTTTTCCTTGTTTATTTATGATTTAAATAAATAAATAGCCCAGGAGCTTCTGCAAGATATTCTCTTCTCTCACACTCCTGCTCCCCAGCTTTATGATCAGCCCTGTTCCATCAGAGGTGATAATCACTGAGCAAAGAAATTCCAAACAGCAGTGGAAGCTCTGGCTTGGAGGGAATCACCAACACTTGGAGAAGGGTAGCACAGTCCCCATGCCTTGAAATTTTTTCATGAAAAATAAATAAAATATAAAAACTAAGCAGTGGTTTTTACAGTATGACACAGCAGTATTACTTGCATTAGGCCAATTTACCACTTATGATAGCAGTAATAGCACTAAAAGCCAATAAAAGCGGTCTGTTCGTTCAGAGATTGGCTTTTATGGCTTATTCTAAATATTATCAAGTGAATCAAAAGCTGTCATTATAGTGTCTAAAAAGCCTTCGTACCTTGTAAGCAAACAGTGTGACTTTGACAAATAATCATTAATATGCCTGTGTGAGACCAGGGCTAAAAGAGAAAGAAAAAGGAAAACCCAATATTTCACTTTACATAAATCATTAAGATCATTTCAGTTAAATTTCACACAGAATAAAACAGATTTATACATAAAAAATGTCATCGTTTTCCTGAGTTGTGGGGTTTCTTTAATCCCTGTACGTTCTTATGAAACAAAAACTTGTCAGAACGTTGAGCAGTGGATGTTTGGACTGCAATGGCACATCCTCATCTGCTCTGGGGAAACAAATGGTGCACGTGTCTAGGTGGTGACTTTGGGGCCACATCTAACCCAATCCTTCCTGGATTCTCACCCTGCCTGCCAAAATTTTCTCCTGCACAATCTGATGAACCTTACGGGGTGGTACCAAGGTCACATCTCCCACAGCCAGGTATCCCTGCTGCCCAGCTCTGGAGTGCCCCCATTTCTTATTGGATCCCCTTAGGTGGGCATCATCTGGGCTACCTGGAGATAGGCAGGGASAGGGACAGGGTGGGGACACAGCAGAGCTTCAGGACACCACGTGGGATAGGAACATCCTGTGTGGGAAGGGTGAGAGCACCTCCACACGAGAGAGCGGGTATTGGAAAGGCTGGGTGGGGATTGTATGGGAGTTTGATCATATTGTCAAGATTTTTCTCAATTAAAGTGCTAATACATAAACTAGAACAACAGTAAAATCTTAGCTGCACTCACAGCACAYGCCCTTTCTGCCCACAAGAGGATTTTTCACTGCAAAGTCAGCAAGAGCATTTGGGGCCTCAATTGTCCTGAGCACCCTACAAGGAGCTTGGCTTTAGGTCTGCGGGGCACAGCACCTCCTCAGTCCCCAAACCACCCCCAGTGACCCCTTAGCCACCCCCAGTGACCCCTTAGCCACCCTGGCAGACATCCAGGCTCCAGCCATGTGCCCGTGGCCAGAACCTGGAACAAACTAAGTGCCCTGGGCCAGGCATGGCCACCTCTCAAGTGTCCTTATCTCCAAGCATTGGGCAGCTGGCTCAAGCATTCCTGCTCCCACAGGCAGTGCTGTGSCTCGGGGAGGTTTCGTTGCCCCCTCTATTTGCAGTTTTGGGGGTCCCCAGGGATGGCAATGACCGTGTTACATGATCCATTGTCCAGCTGCACCGAGCACATGGACGGGCAGGAACATGTGGGGCAGCTCTGCCTGGGGAATTCTCCCCCCAACACAGCCCTTGAACAGCCACGTGTGTTAACAGGCAATTTATGGGAGCAGAAAACCCACAGAACTCCCGTTCCAAGCTTCTAATTTCTTTGGCTGGTTTGTTGCTCCTTTTTTTTTTTTTTTTTCTTATGGAACTTTCCA
>NW_026623296.1:1455431-1581624 GCF_030028575.1 Malurus melanocephalus | reverse complement strand
CCAGGTTTTGCCTAAGGTCTCCTAAACCATGTAGGAAACCTGTTAAGATTTACTACACACTTGTGTTTATCCAAGGAGTGGTGTATTATAYCCTTTAAATCTACACCGAGTAGAACTGTTTCCCCCAAAAACCCACCCACTGAATTATGGGGTTGATTATTTCAACCCAAAAAGTGAAAGAAAAGCATGTAAGAGCTGCTTCTCTATTTAGAATAATGGAATATTTTGGTATGAAAGGGACCCTAAAAGGACCATCTTGTTCCCTGTCCGTGCCACACTCCTAAAATGATAAAAGGAGGGTCCTTCCTTGCCAAGGTCCCTCCTAGACCCAGAAAACAAATTAAACATCTGCTTTTCTGTGCCCAGGCTAAGGTGGTTTAATAGAAAGTAAGCCACGAAGCCCCAGAGAAATTAATACAGCTGAATTAAAAATTCAGCTGCCCACTGAAATTAATAAAGTCAATGTTCCTCTCCCGTTCCCACCCACAGGATTTTGCAGTGCTGATTTCAGTCTCCAGCATTCCTATAAAGGGGGATTTAAATATTTTGCCACTCAAAGATTTGAGTAGTTTGGTCTGTTTGGTTTTCAGGCCATGGGTCTGCAGTGTGTGTATTCATCACACAGAATTTTCCTGTATTATTTTTCCCAAGGGTTCAATCCCCCCATACTTCAGCCCCACCTTCATTTCTGTCTCACTCAAGTTCTCTGTTACTGCTGAAGAAAATCAGAGTGCAGGACACTGTRGGTTGCTGTGCAACCCAAAAAAACCCATGCACATGCTGACAAAATGAAAACATCAGATACAAGACTTTAGGCCAAGATTTCAAGAGCAAAGTYACCAGAATTACTCATGTGCCTGAACTTAGGCTTGTGCTTAGGCCTGTCACTGAATCTGCTTCTGATAGAAGATGAAGAATGCCTTGGTTTTGATTAGAGGCCACATCTTGGCTATGCTGCTGACCTGTTTCTAATTGTTCTTAWAGTCAAGAAACTCTATCCTTCCACTTGAGACCACCTGGAGAAATACATTCCCAACCCCACCTCCCTGAACTCCTCCCAAGAGCCCAAAACTTGGCTTTAATATAATACATATTTTCCATTTTTCCCCCCTCTAATGAGATGCATTGATATTTTTACCTGTTTGTGCTGTATTTTGTTAATGGGAAATGTTTCCAGCGCTGTGTGGTAATGGGATATGGGATTATATATTTATTAATCCCAAGAGCACTGTGCAAACTGTACCAATGAGTTACAGGCAAACTGGCAGCACAGGGCTTGAGTTCTGGCAGGGGATCTCTCCCAAGCCTTGCCTGTGAGGCTGAATTTGACTCTGCCTTTAAAYTTTATGCTGAGCTGGAGCTGCTTGGGTCAACTGAGCTACAAACAGGGTGCACTGAGCCCTCTGCTCTTGTATCACAGCCAAGGTGACCTGGTGGCCAAGGAGATGCACTTTGAGCAGCTGGTCATTGTGGTTTGTTGTATAATATAGAAAACCTTGTTATATGCAGAGAAAGCAGAAAAAAAAAGTTAGTTAATCATGATGTGTTTCCAGAGACAGAAAAAAAAAAGGTCTTTCCAGCCACAGAGATTGTGTTTATACACAGTGATGTCTAAATCTATCTCTATGTGAACTTACACCAGATGCTGCAGTCAAATCCACCCTCCACTTTCACCCCTGCCCCAGCAGGCCAGCCTAAAGCTCTCAGTTTGGTGGGTTTTGCAGAATTAAAGATGTTTTTTGCACAACTGAAAGACTTGTCACTTGAAGATGAAGGCTGATTCACCCCCCGAGGGAAAATTGGAGAAAGTTTCATGGATTTGCCCTTTGTAATATCCAAGTTTGTGTGCAGCAAGAGGAGAAAATAAAAACTAATGGAAAGAGACATTTCCTCTAGGATCAAAGCTGAATTCTTCCAAGAATATATTCCCAGACTTTGGAGAAACAATTGTGAGGTCAAATGATTCACAAAGTCCAACTCTGCTCAGGCACCTTATCTTTCCTTATCAGAAAAAATAGTGAAAAATTTTTACTTTTTATTTGAGTTTCTCAAATCCTTCTCAGCTATTAACCCCTAAAGCAGCCTATTTTCTCCATGAAGGTGATTAATAGGAGTGGTGGTGAAGCAATTACTTAGAAGTGTGATTACTTCAGGTGTATGTAATATTTAGATATTCTAAATATCCAGTTTTATGGGTAGCTGAGACCCTTGACTGCAGTTTGCAGTGCCCAGCACTTCTTAATGAAGATGAACCCTGAAGATGAACTCTGCATATGGCCAAGAAATAAACAGAAATAATTTTAGCACCCAAAATTAATAGCTATAGATGAGGTAAAATCACAAAGGACTGACATTGATTTTAATGAGAGAAATGAGCCCTTAATAAAAATGCCAGTACTGAATTGTTAGAATCTGGCTTTCCCCAATTCTCACCCTCGTTTTCTGTTATTGGTTTTATCACTCCTAAAAAAAAAAAAAAAAAAAAAAAAAAAAAGTGGTAACATCCACTTTTCTGGCCTGTGATAAACTTGTTTGTGCAATACCAGCCTGTTCAAAACCTTTCATTTAATTTTATAAGCTCTGAACTGAAGCCCTAGAATTGATTTTAAAACTAAACTTCCCCTCCAAAAAAGAAATATCTATCTTTTCGGTAGATATAGCCTTGTACATGAATTTTAAGAAGTCTCTCTCCAGGACTGCTCACTGTGAGCTCCTTCTCCCACCAGTGGGCCCACTGGAATGCAGGTTTTGTAAAAAAATAGATCTGAATCCTGTAAATGCCTCCAAATTCTGGATTTCCTTGGACTGCCAGGGAAGAAACAGAAGTCACCAAGAGCCAGGTACAACACTGGAGCTGTTGGTGTGGATCTTGCCCTGGAATGTTTGTAAATTTGCACTACAGTTATTTAAGCAGCTGATTTTCAACTGCTTTCTTCATCTACATTGTCCATAATGTACATTATAAAATCCTTATTTTCACAATGAAGACTGCCTAAACTCCAGCTGGATAAAGACTATATTTGCTTTGTCTAAACAGTGCAAGCTCTCCCATATTCAATGACTACTGGAATTATTGTGTGATCTTTTCAGCTTCTAATGCATATTAATTTGTAATATACAAAACCCTTCAATAAATAATTGTGCAGACTGAATAAAAAAGCAATTTAAACTTTTTCCCCCCCTAACTGGAGACACTTTTTACAAATAGTTCTTTTAAGTAGTCTTAATAGTATCTCTTTAATATTGCCATTAAAATTCACCAGAGTTCAAGAGCAGAGCAAATTTACATCTGTTAAAATAATGGAATTGACACTGATATTACATCATTGCTATTTTAAATAATCATTCTTCATAATTCTAACCTACTTGCTTTAAGTTGCAAATAAAGGGCTTGTTCCTACTTTGATGAAAGTCGGTGGCAAAACTCCYCTTGGCTTTCAGGGAGCAGCACCTAGATTTAGAGGCAGGGCTCTGGTGATGTGCTGGGCTTTGACTGCGTTCACTAATGCAGCAAAAAATAAATCCCTCCGAAAGAAAAATTACTGAGGAGGGTTCTGTGAGCTCCAGACAGAGAGGATAATTGTACTGGGCTAGCCTGCTCCCAAAAATCACACAACTCTATAGGCTACTCTGAATTCCAAAGTAGTTACAGATCATGTGCTTATTTTCACAAGAAAGCAACATTGTGTATAGGTGGTTTTTGCCATTTTGGGGCAATTTTGTGGTTTTCCTTCCTTAAAATTTTTGGGAGAGGTTGTTTGAAAAGAAGCATAATGACAACCCTCACAAATTCACCTTCTCTTGGGAGAACATTAGAACTTTCACTGAAATTACGTAAGTGTTCTATGAACAATTCAAACTGAACCTAAAGGAATTAAAAATATACACCATACACAGCTGGAAAGCCACCTAGAAGGTGAATCAACATAGTTCTTTCCCTGATGACAGCAGAAAATGAAGCAAGGATTTTTCAGAAATTAAGAGGATAAAGGCTCTAACTAGGACTATTTAAAACAGGAGAAAAAAATAGACTTTTCATTATCCACTAAGAACCCAAACGATCACAGTTTTGTACCCGTCTTTACCTGGGCTGCTTTTGTGAACCTCAGAAAAAATAAATCTCTGTCCAAAGTGCAGCTTACCATCTGTAAAATGACCATAATTCAGCTGTCTTCATAGAGCTCAAGTTTTCAGGGACAGAAACGTTTTCACCTGTGTCTGCAGCGAGCATTTAGCGTGACAGATTTCTGGCCGTGGCTGGAATCACCAGTCACTCCAGCAACTTTRTCCTAATGCACCACTGAAATATGTGGAACATTTACAGGACAATAACCACGGGCTGAGTCTTAACCATAATTTTGGACTGCAGTAACGGCCCTGTTACGTGTTATCTGGGAGCCAGAGAACTTTATTAGCACTGTCATAAAAGCTCAAGCAGAATCAAACCCTTGTCCTAGCACCACCGACGCTGCCTGTTATAAATAAGATCTCCATCAAGCATACTTAGAYCCTAACTGAAATGGCAATTGCCYTGGGTGTCTTTAAGGGTAATTTGATTTAAAAGAAAACCACATGAGAGAACAAAATGTGACCCTTTGCTGTCAAGAGAAGTATAAGTAAGCAGCACCACCAAGTCCAGGAGGAAGCGAATTATTCCAGAAATATCAAGTTTTGAACAATCTGCGGCGTTGACTTCTTTACTCCACTTGGAATTACTYATCCATTCTATAACTTTCCACTTTCACAGCAGGACACCTGCCCTTATGCTTATTTGGGGAAAAGAATGAAACATAGCTTGAATGTTAGGGAAATATTTTCCAAGCAAGGATGATTAGGCARTGCTCTGCCTTAGGAAGTGTTTCAGGCACTGTCACTAATGATGTTTAAGGAGAAATGAGAGAGAAAACACCTAAGGGTTTAGCCCACAGAGATTTTCATGTCATGCAGACTGGGACCAGCTGAACTAAGAGGTCCTCTGCAGCTGCATCACCTCTAATTCTTTTTGGCACCGGTCCTCGGCTTTAAAATTTTCCATCTTCCCCCATGCCAGTGGCCCTGACAACAGGACGTGTGGTACAACCCAGCCTTCAGGATAATCCTGAATCAAACAGCAAAGCAGGGAAGGACAAACTAAATRTGTTACAAATAGGCTTTTGGAGGAAACTTACTTATTTTGTGGCTTCCCAACCACACTAACAAGGGGAAATATATACCTGACATGGAAGACCAGATGTTGCCACACTTCTTCACCACTGGAAGGAGGAATATGCAAATATGCCTCTCCCTCTCTAATTAAGCATAAATTATACAGGCTATTTTTATATTATAAATGCACAGTCTAGATTCTTCATTCCAGCGCTATTCTCTTCCAACACTAAAACCTGCTTATCTGAAGACTTCACGTAGCTGCAAAAATTTTCATTGGAAGAAATATGTTCTCATGTCATCTATTTTTGGCTTTCCATGCTGTGACAACAGAGGCTGGCCTGGTGTTTCTATATCTGAACATTTCTCAGGTAGCAGAAGAGCTGCCGCAGATTGCCTGGCACCTGCTCGAGGATGAGGTGAACAGAAAGCAAAGCAAAAGTATTTTTATTTCTTCAAGAACGTTTTGGCCAAGCCATATTTGTAGAAGATAAAAACTGAGGAAAGTGTAAACCGATGGGGAATGTAATCTTTTAATATTTTGGGAGCATGAAATGGTGAAATCAGAGTTCAGAACTAGAGCAGGTTTAAGATGGAGCGGAACAAAAGTGGCAGGTGCTGGGGAGAAATATCTTTTTTCAGGATGAGTGTTTTCAAGACCTGGGAGTTACATTTTGGTAATTCTAATCTTCTTTAAACAAAATAACTCTGAAAAGACAATATGAAAWATATGGAACACGAATKCCAATAGAAAGCTATTGCAAATAYGAAAYATCAGCAACAAGCCTATGGCTGAGYTAGGRAAAAAAAMCCCAGTGTACTCAGATGCATTATCTTTTTTTAATATATTTTTTGAAGATCTGACTTWTTTTAATAGAGCAGCTATTAAGAGAAACTAATTATGATTTTATTTTTAAGGGCCTGGATTTTCTCTTACATGTATCATTCTAACTCAGGAGAAAGGCCATTCAAGCAAATGAGATGAGGTTGGTGTGAACGAGTTTAAGTGATCACACAAAGGCTTCAAGATATTTATGGATGGAGTGAGTCATTCCTGTTCTGGTTGGGTGATTGCATCAGGGGAGAATTAGTCCCTCATCATGCAGGGCCTGAGCCTCCTTTCTCTTCCATCACCATCCATCAGAAAGCACTGTGTGAAGTTAATCAGTGTTTCAGTATCCTAAAACCARCGGGTTGGTAGAACGGAGCCCACAGCCCCTGTTCCACACAGCAGCTGTGCATTGGCTCTAAAGAAGCTGCCCCATCTAAATCAGATCATCTGATCTTTCTTCCTCAGTCTGTTTACCTAAAATAACTTATCAGAGTAAGTGAATTTAGTAGGACCTGTTTCTCGTTTAAAATATGAAGAAACTGTGGTCAAAGAACTATTTTTTTTCCTAGCAACATGTTCAAAAAAGTAGCTTTTCTTCCATCAGTCTCCAGCAACATGTCTACAAAGAAGGAGACATTAAATAGATAACACAAGCTGAACTCTCAAACTCCCTCTACACCAAATGCAGATCTGTGAGAAATCTACAGCAGTCCAAGTCTTGGAGTATTTTGTAACAATTTCTGGGTCAAAGTAAAACAACTATGCCGGAACCGACAGGATTATTGCCGTTTTAGGCATACAGCAGGTTTGGTGGTGCTAGAACAACATGTGATCCATCCATCTCAGCTCTAAGAATAAGCAATGCCAGCTATTCAAGAAGCCAGCTCAGGAAGTGTTGTGGTGGGCTGCTGTGACTATCTAGGATAGATGATGAGAGAAAGAAATGGCTGGAACATCTCCAGCAACCCTTGGAGTTCCCAAGAAGTTTTTCCCTCACGGCAATGACTTTAAGGCTAATTAGAGGCAGAAAACCAAAATGGCAAATTCCCCAGACACCAGGTGTTTACCAGAAAAATCTGTTCCCCAGCCAGACACCGTCCTCGTTGTCAGTGGTTTCCACGAGCCTCTCCCCTACCAGACAGGAGGTGTTCTGCCTCCCCGGTACGTCTGTGCACTTCTCACTTCGGAGAATCAGGAAGGCTTAAAATCACCTTCAAGGTGGAAAAAAACAAGTGTGGATGTTTCTTGGATCCATCTCAGCAACCCCAGGAGCTGTCTGAGAACSAGAGTGAGGTTTTTCATGCTGTAGGCAACCAGAGCATCGTGTCTTGCTGCTCCCCTGTGTCCAACCAGTGAACATGAACCTGGAGAACACTGGATTTAAAACATTCCCAATGCTGTTTTACTTCCTATTATTCCAYCTTTTTCTCAAGATATTTAAGCACCAAACATAGCAAGTATCATGGTTTCATGTTCATGTTGTATTTTGCTAATGCCATGTAGAGTTTTATCTGCATTGTGGTGGTTTTTCTTTCTCTTCTTCCCACAAATAAGAGAAGTCTGCTCCATAACCTGTCCTATGGGCAGCTCTATTCATATCTAAAGCCCGAGGATTTTTGGGAGGGGGAAAAAGAAAAAGATTATGTAGTTATTCAGAAATTAAATGAGATTAATAATTTTGAAAGCAATTTACAAATAGCAATCATCCACTGCAATGAAGGTCAAAAGAAAAAGGACACATTAGCAATTGAATCTCTTCCCTTCCTTTAAAGTTTTAATACTGCATACCTGTTAATAATGGGAAATATCCTCCTTCAAGAGTAGCATTTTCAAAAATGGGTAGGATCCTTTTGCTAATTCTAATCTTCTTTTAATAAAATAATTTGCTAAAAAGGATTATAAAAAAGCATGAAAATGAAATGCCAATAGAAATGTACTGCCTATACAATAAATAGTTAATGTATTTTCTAAATGAATGATTTAAAATAGCTATTAAAGTAAAGAGAATGAGCTTATGTTTCTAGTAATGACTTCTCTGCCTCAGAATGAAATCTGTAAATCCCTGATTGCAATTTCACATCCCAAAAGAACAAGCAGTCCTGGGACCGATGCTTATTGCCTTTATCATTAATACTAGCACACCACATATGTGMTTTTTGTATCACTGGTTTGAATATTTAGATTTATGCTTGTGTATGCTTTATATTTTAAATCCCACACAACCATTCTGTCACAAAAATAAAGCTCTCCTTCAACAAGGCTTTTTTGTACGCACATGCATACAYGTATACACAGACTTCCAGTATAACTACAATTTTATTCATAAGAGTGCATAATGATTCAGGCTGTGATTGTTAATAAAAATGCATTTCTAACCATCAAATTTGAGTCTATTATTCTAAGTTAATTGCATTTGCCCTAAAGAGACTTGCGACTGGCTGTCAGCCTATTTGTGTCAGTTCCATTTTAYTCATCAGTCAATCTTGTCTCCTCTTTTTTCACATCCCATATATTGATCAAATAGATTTGTTAGCATGCCTCTGCAGCTTTAAAAAAGTTTTTGTTATTTGTCAGGTTTATTTGATTACTGTATTAGTTGAGTGTTATCTTAATTGTTATTTCAATAGAAAATAAATGCCCTTTGATAGTCCCACAAGATTCCCACTAAATATAATCCATTTAACAAGTTAGTGGATGAAGTGAATGTGCTAAAAAWATAAACACATTAAGCCCATTCTAAAAGGTGGTATTAATCTGCAGCTGTATTGTACTTGATCCAAAMGACAGGAATAAGTACAGTGTAAAACAATTTTGATAAACATCAGTGCCGTATCATTGCATATTATGCTATGTATAAAATACCTTAAGAAAAAGATGTGTGATATAAAATAAACTGAGGTCATATCTGGAAGAGTGGGGTTTGTGGTTATGTGTGAAATTGAACTGTATTAAATATGGCTTTCCACACTAAAAATTAGGATAGAGAGGCAGTAAGCAAAGGCAGGTGGAARTGCTGTGATATGGGGCAGATTTTTGATAGGGAGAGAAAAAAAGGAAACCAGGAAAGAATTTATGGCAACAAAAAATAAGCATATATGCAAGTAGCTTCTTCCTCCACAAAGCTATGGTGCATTGTTTAGTGAAATAAATAGGAGTTTAGCTAGATTAATATTTTGAAGCAGCATCTTGTGCATAGCAGCCACTCAGTTTTGGTAATGAATACCAAAATTTTTACTTCAGTCTTATTGAAGGGGAAGGTGACACAACCAGTTTTTCCATGTGAATGTCTCAGAAACCTGTATCTCATATCTTCATTATCAGCGAGGCTACATAACCCTGGCACCTTGCCTAACCTTAAATCTGGGATCTGCCCAGCTGGTACCTGAACTTACACAGTGTCAGAAACACCATCTCACTTAAAAAGATACGAGAATTCCATATGTTTTAAGATTACTGCTCAAGATATAGAAGCAGTGATTTAATAAAAATTTTAGGAAACAAAATCTTCTGCTTCACCTGCATTGCAGTACACTAACTGAACCCATGGCTTCCTGAAATTGAGATGARGAACCTTGTGAAAATCTAAATTTCTCTCATTTCTTTGGCCAGGATTAGTCAACCATCTGACTTCAGGGAAGTTTGGTTTCTGGCCTGGATAATTGTCTGTAGCCAACCACAGCGGGGAGGAATGAGAGTAGGGGAAAAAAAMCAGACTTCCAAAAAGCAACTTTTTCCTGGCCTAATCCTCTCAGTCAAGGTGGGATGACTTGCCAGMAGGATGGGCTTGACTTTCATTGATTTCTGTAGGATTTTAGGCTGGAATGAGCACCTACCATACCTATCAGGGACAGTTGCAAGGGTGCACACACCCTAAAGGGGCCCTTTCTYAGAGCTGGAGCATTTTTAAGCACCTGTACCTGGCTGTGGATTCCTGCAAAATCCAACTCCCAGCCTGCTTTTCATCTGGAACCTCTTTATCAGTATTTCATACTAAACTACCATGCTAAATCTTCAGATGCCCTAAAAAAAATAAAAAAAAAAATAAAAAAAGCTCAAATTTGCAGTCATCCTAGAGCAGTTAGCAACACTCCTGTGATTCAGAAGCACAGGATGTGATGATAGTTTCAAACTAAACTGTTATGACCAGCTAGTATGGAATATAAACAGGAACAGATGAGAAGAATACAGCCTCAACATTTGAGACAACAAAGAAAGAGTGAAATGATTGCTACATAAAAGACATTTCAAAGACCTCCCAGAAAAGCAGGCATAAAAATCCCCAATAAAAAGGCTCAGCAAGAAAACTGTCACACCCCCTAATCCTCAGCAGACTCTAACAAGATGTTCGCATGAGCCAGAGATTGTCTCCTTCCCCAGAAGACAAAAGGCACAGAAATCAATACTGTCTAGCATAGGATTAGGAGGCAAGAGATAGATAAAAAGGATTCCTTAACCTTACAATTAGAAGCCCCAGCTCTCCAGCCAAAAAGATAATCAGAAACAGACTGCAAACCTGTGTCACAATAATTGCTGCATCTTTTGCTCTTTGAAAACTGATATTTTCAGAAGATTTTTTTTTGTAATTTATTGCCACCCCAAGAAAGGTTTTGATGGCCACTTAGCTGCAGACAACTGCTGCTACCAAACCACAATTCAGCACACATGGCAATAGAATTATTTCCCATTCTTTATGTTTTAACCACCTCCAACCAAGCAAAAATTATATTAGCAATRCTTGTACCAACCAACCTCCCAGTAAATTTTACCCTTAAAAGCAAAACGATATGTAATGCACTACTTCTGACAAATGATCAGCTTACTGTGCCCTGAACCAAACACTTACACAGATTCTTCATGCCAAACCTGGCATAAGCATGTGCTCTGATTAAAAAGGAARCAACTTAGTTGTTATAACAAGCTTCTTTAGCTTTATTTGGTATTACTAATGCTTTTAAACAGAAGGCAGGGTACTGGCAAGAGTGAAAAACAGACTTGAAGGGGGAGGAAACCTGCAGGCTGGAAAGAAGCTGCAGTCTCTGAAGTCTGACCCTCCTGCTGTAGATAACCAGTGACCATAAACTGTGAGAGCTGGAGAAGTTTGCTGCACAGAATTTTCAGAATTCTTTCTGAAGCTCAGCAGGGCAACCACAAGCCATTGACAATGACATTTACAAAGCCCATATTAACTTACAGCAATGACTTCAGCACCAAATCATAAATGCCTAGGTACTCTGTATTCCCACTTTATGGGGGGGGTTAAACAGCACAAGCACTCACTGAGGGACAGAATTTAAACAGTCAACATATTCAATGTCCYGAGCCTTTCCTTGTCTTCCTAATGCCATCAGGTGAGAAAAAAAAAAATCAATTTTTTTTTTTTTCTCCAAGTGCAACACCCTTGCAAACCATCACTCTACGCTCTTGTGATCCTACTGTCTACTGAACCTTAAATTTCCTGCCTTAAGCTAACTTTCCAYGGCCTTGTTCTGTGCAAGTTAGACACTACCTCAGAGCAGCCTCATGTTCTGTGGCAGATGAAATAATCCCTGTAAGTAAACTACTGGAAACCACTTAGAAAGAGGTTGGCARAGATGCAGCTTAAACCATTGTCATTTGTCATGGAAAGACAAACAAACCACCCTTCCCAGAAGAATCACGGCTTGAAATAAACACATGGGAAAAGACACGAATTTCTGTTCCCTTTTTAGCAAGCTCGAAGACAGCCTAAAGCTTGTCTTACACATTCTTGGAGAATAAAAGGGATCTGTTATCTACAGACTTCCAAGTACATTTTCTGGACCTGAGTGCAGATGGGGATAAGCAAATCCCTCAGTCCACCCCAAAAGGCTGCAGCCAGCARTGTACGAACCAGAGCAAACCCAGGATGTGAATCAAACAGCGTGGGAGCAGAGGGCAGTGTGGGCTGCACAGTGGCACAAGAAAATTAATCCCCTCCCAGACCCTCAGCTCCCCAGGGACTCCTCATCCTGCTCATGGCAAAGCTTTACCTACAAGAACACTTGTCCCCAAGACACGAGAAGCTTCACTGCTCTCCTGCTGAAAGTCTGGGAATAGGACCATGGCACCCTGCCTTTTATGTCTAGATAATATTTTCCTCATTTTATATCAAAGCCAGCTACTGGTTAGCACTATTAAAAGCACAACTTCAGAGATTTACAAGGTAGGCTAGTATTTTCCACAATTTGCATTCAGATCAAGTTTTACCAAAAAAACTACAAAACATTGTTTTACTGACCCCTGTGCGGCAAAAAATCCCACATGCATTGGGATCACAGTGCCACCCAAGTATTCAGTCATTTAGGTAGGACCTTCATCTTCCCCTCTAAGCTGGGAAGAAAGGCACAGTGCTACAGACACCATCAAGTTTTCATTTTTTGCCATTGTTAGTGATTTTGAGATTCTCAGATGCCACAGTGGTGGCGCAGTGAAAAGCTATATATACCTGAAAATGAAGCATTGATATGCTGAAATAGAGGAATAAAGAGCTTTCAACATATCCTAATCCCATGGTTCACAAAATTAGACTATATTTAATAATTTCAAAAAGTCCAGCATCTTCACCTGTGCCATTGGTAGGAGCAGGGWTGTGATGAAGAATCCAGTTCATTAMCTGTGGTTGCCTCWGTTGTGATCATTTTAATGAAGTYTTTGCATAACTAAGATACTCATTTTGGAGTAAGATACAATATTTAATGTGGTTTGCCCTGCATCCAAACATTTCCATCACCTCTAGAGGGCATTAGGAWGGCGCCTCATGAATAAAAGCAGACTCATTTCAGTGGTCAGGCACTTGAAGACAACTCAGATGTGAGCTACAAATAAAAAGGCTGAAAAAGAGAAACTTTACTCACTCAGGTGCTCGGGGTTTGATGCTGCATCAGTGAATCAGGGTCCTCAAACAGTCTCTGCTCTCCTTGGTAACAGAAGTTGTGTCGACTGTAGGAAAATTGCTGTGTCCCCTGGGAAAACACAGAATTATGGAATCAYTTAGGYKGGAAAACACCTCCAAGATCATCTCAGTGAGAGTCACAGGACATTAAATCCTTACAGGGAAAGGGCATCTCCCAGCCTCTATTAAGAGGTATTTCTAACATACTTGGGTACATACATCACAGTTTTGAGGTGTTCACAAAACACCCATGTGGGATAAAAAGGGCACAGCACCAGCTGARGAGCTCTTCCTGCTTAATGAAACTTTCTTTTCCCATTCTTATTTTCTCAAACTGGCAGTCCCCTAGAAACTCAGRTAAACCCTTCACCTTCTCAGCTCCTTCTCCCTACAGCACACGGGGCATGGCATTACATCACTTCAACTGCTGAAGTGGCACCTTCCATGCAAAAAAAATTAGCTCCCTAAGTATAATTCCATTGCAGAATGTAAGCAACACTTTATCCTTAATACTTTTCAACTGTTTCAGCCCATATTTAAAATGACATTTTTTTTTGTATTTTTGATGCTAAAGAAACATTTTAAGGTTTACTCAAAGCAGCACAAAAGTGCTGTGCAGGGGGCTCAGCCTAGGAGCTTCAGAGTATGAGAACAAGCTCCTAATCTCAGCCCCATTTTCTTATGGAAATGGAGTAAAATCCCCAAAAGGGGCAGCCTAGGAGCCGCACAAAAGCTGCTTGCTCCCATCTGCAGGATCTCAGCAGATTGCTTTGGTATCAGGCAATGCTCAAACTGCCTCCTTTCAAAGGTTACCAATTCTCCACCTTACCTGGAGAGCTGCCACAATGTTGTCTGCCCTCTTTCCTCTGTTTATCTGCTGAAGGAGAAGCAAGGCCCACAGCCCTGTCTCCTCCCAGCTGAGGATGTTTTYCTAACTGAAAAATGAGGTTCTCACATCAATTAATGCCATTTGAAAGCCCTTAGAATGGGGAGATGTGCCAATTTATCTGCTTTCTAYCCAGCCACTGCAGAAGTGGGTAATGCTTATCTGCTCCAATTACTTCTGAAGATGGCATTTGGAGAGTCCCAGCTGGAGCCAACCCCAGAGACCTTTCAAATTTTGGCAGTGGCCCTCAGCAGTCCTCACCATGACCACTAAATGGGGTGTTGCTGATTAAAGGATGATTACACCAGGCTGGGCAGCACCCACAGGCTGAGCTCGTCCAGTAATGATGGTCTGGCTGTGTTAGAAACCACAGCATACAAAAATTTTAGAAAGCACCATGGCCCCTTTAGGACCTTTCTTCATGGGGCACCCGAGATCCTGTTGTTGTAATCAAAAACCAATGACTTCAGTACCTGAAGGATAGAGACTACAAGAGATCTGGAAAGGGGATTTTGACAGAGGCATGTGGTGATAGACAAGGGAGAATGGCATAAATCTGCAACAGAGCAGGTTTAGACTAGAGATTGGAAAGAAAATCCTTGCTGTGCAGACAGTGAGACACTGGCACTGCTTACCCAGAGGAGTTGTGGATGCCCCATCCCTGGAAATGTTCAAGGCCACGCTGGATGGAGCCCTGAGTAACCTGCTCTGGTGGGAGCTGTCCCTGGATGGCAGAGGGTGTGGAACAGGAGGATCCTAAAGGTGCCCTCCAACCCAAACCATTCCATGATCCCAACTGCAAACACTCTGTGCTGCTCAGAGGATGCTGATAAGGTTTTTGTAGGCAAGGTCAAGATGTGAACGTGCTCTGATAAAGCGTGAGGAGCTAAATCATCCTGTGCAACTCGAGTCATTCAGATGGTACTTTTGGCATTTCCCCCCTCCCACCCGCTTTTGTTCTGTCAGTCTGAAGAGAACAGCTCGCGTGATGCAATTTAGAATGGAGCTTTTTTAAAGCTTTCACTCAGGAAAAGCTTCGGGAGCTCTGGGGGTATAGCTTAGCTCCAAGAAACAGAAAGGAAGCAAGTTTGCATTGACAGCTTGATCCCAGAGAGAGGTGGCTGCCTGCTTGTCTAACAGGTCCTCTGGGTCTGGATGAGGCAGAGACAGAGGAGCAGTCATATTAAGTGAACGCGTGCTGCCGATGTTAAAGGAACAATTACCATTATTCTGCATAGTTCACTGTTTGCTGCTGCTATTTCCTTCAATAAAACCTCTTTTCACTTGCCAATTGGAGCTTGTCATGTAACAATATTTCTTATGCACAATACACATACTAAAATGCCCCTGTGTTTTTAATACATTTATAGTTGTTAACAATAGCGGTATAGTGACAGGGAAAAAAAAACGCACTTGCTTTGAATACAGAGCAGATTGGAAAAAGAACAAACCAGTGGTCCTGCTCGCAAGGATTAATGGAGGGTAGATTTTGCCTAATCTGTGTTAAAACAGTGACACCTCTTCCATYTCTTTGACACTCACTTCTTCCCCTCAGGGCCTGGGCTGTGACCTCCTCGCTTGGAAGGGGTTGTGCAAAACTTCAGGGATGGTTTTGGTGCCAGGGAGTGTTGAGGAGAGGGTTGGGCTCTCACCTGCCCCTGTGGCTGCCCAAAAACACTTCAATCCTTGTGCATGGTGCACAGACAGGTGGGAGCTGTGCTGCCATTCAGCAGCGCCACAAACTCTGGCGTTCACTGCCCATGTCAGATTAATGAAACTCCTTGTGAATGCAGCTCCTGGTGAAGCAGGACAAACACACAGCTTTGGGGAGAGTGGCATTTCCCCAGGGCTGTGGAGCTCTACAGCTCTCCTCCGAAATCTCACACAATGAAGACRTTGTGCTACTGCTGCATTTGCCAGCATCACCAAGCCAGGTGGAAATGACCGCAGCGAAGGTGCCACGGCGAGAAGGAATTACGTGTTTGCACTTCTGAGCAGGCTGAACCTCATTTTTCATGCACCCAAAGGAACAAGCAGCTGTTCRGAAACCTTTGTAGCACAACCACGAAGGAAACTTTCTTCTGCCATAAGATTCGTGTTTTCTAAGAATACTATTTTCTTCAGAACAAGTTAATATACACAGGAAAAGACATCTTGAGTGTTCCTGACTCTCCTACACTATCCAGGAATAGTGATAGACTGCGAGTTTAAACACATTCTTCCACTGCACAGAGAGAGAAGTGTGTTTAATGCTGTGAGCAGAACMCTTACCGTGTTTGCCTTTGCCAGAGCAAGACTACACTGTTTTAAGAGTACTTATTACATACATAAGTAACAGTGGATGTCATCTGTCTGCCCCCAGAATAGATGTTCTGCATCTTCAGTACAGGGGGGAAAAAGAAAAGGATTTCTGAAAAGATGCACGGCATGATACATCTTCTGCTTCAGATATTGCTAATTGCTTTGTCTGTGGCTTTTCCTGAGGAAAAGAGCAAAAGAAACCCAGAGAAGGCCACCAGTCTGGAGGCTGGTTTGGTGCCTGATCTGAGCTCCCTGAAACTCCTTTCATTGACATCTGGTGATGCAAGATCAAGGCCTTGYGAAGATAAATAAATGGTTTTCCAGCATGGTCCAGCACAGGCTGTTCTGCAACACCTGGGGAGGTGCTCAGATGGCAATAAGATTAATAATGTTTRTTACAGCATGCAAGTCCAGCTCCCGGTTGTGCTCCAGCACGGCACACAGGCAGGAGAGGAACAAATGGAAGTGTTTGATAGGAGAGTCTCATGGAAGAAATAAGACTCTCACAGATTGGCACTCACCACTGGGYTCAAACCAAAGAAAAGCTTTTATACCTTATTAGAAGACACAGGCTGTTGTAGTCATATATTATCATGTGCCAATTTACCACCAGTAGAGCTCTAAGGAGTTTCTGTGAGAAATGCTGCATCTTCTCTRAWTTGCAGCTCCATTTCACAGCCTTTAAAATGTTTGGAGGCATTTTCAGAATATCTGTGTGGTTTTGTTGRTGTTTTCCCCCACTACTGGCAGTCTCGGAGCTGCTCTGGCATTAATGCTGTGTGAGGATATCTTCGTGACCATAGCTGTGTGTAATGCCTGCTTTGGGAATAAACTCCTGGCTCACAACTTTGGTGTCAGAAAGTGGCACTGTTGTCAAGGACCTCGGGCCATGAAAGGAAGACACTGTGCTGTCTTTTCATTGGAAAGTTCACAGATTCTGCCTAGAGATCCCTCTGATATTTTCACTTTTCAATACATAGTGCTCACCAAAAATAAAACTGAGAATTTTAAGTRCTTTCCAAATTTAATGACACAGAGTTTTACACGGAAAAAAAATCTTTTGTAATAAACTTAGCATTTTCTGGTTTACATTACCCATAAATTTCCCCAACTATAGAATGAAAAATTACACAAGGATGTCCATGGGTGAGAGCTACCTTTAGTTATTGTGCCAACACATTAAATAAAGCCCTGTCCACCTCTGGCTACCCTGCTCTGGTTAGGATTTTGTTTCTGAAACTCGATCATATTGGCAAAGAATCTTAACCTCATTGTGAGGTGAGTAATTAACCATGAGAGGAAGGAAGGAAGAGTGAATTAATGCAGCAGTGACATCGAGGCAACAATAACAATAAATGTTTGGCTTTTCCTTWCTTTGAAAACAACAAAATTCAGATAAGACAATACATCAAAACCTCCAGTTTCACGCTGTGACAGTGAGGAATAAAGAGAATTTGAGAGATTTGAGTTAACCCTGCAAAACAACAAGCAGCTGCCCATGAGCCCTGGGATGGACCTGCCCCAGCCCCCATTGTGGGGTGCACAGGCAGCCCCATCAGAGGGTGACCTCAAGAGCACTGTGTGGTTCTGTGCATCCCAAATCCCAGTCCTGGGAAGAGTACAGGCACTGGCACAGCTGTATGGTGGCTGGGGTGACCTAATGACATTAATAAAACCAAACATTGTAAGCCCTCCTCTCGGAGGAGGAAGGACAGGGCTGTGTGTTTTCAGTTTGGGTTCAGTTTGTTCATTTTATCCTTTTGAGCAAATGTCAGCAGAGTGCAGTCTTGAAACAGAAAGAAAGAAACAAAAGAATCTGGAAAGCAGACTTTAACTTCCTTGACAACACTTATCAGGGTTGTTTCATGTAATAGGGCCATCCCCTCCTTGGAGTCCTCAAGGCCAAGTTCAAGGCAGATTGGAGCAACCTGGTCTAGTGGAAAATGACCCTGCCCATGGTGGATGGCTGGAACTAGATGGTCTTTCCGTCCCTTCCAACCCAAACCACGCTGTAATTCCGTTAGAGAAAAAAAAAAAAATCCAGTCTGGGGCTTAAATACAATTTCAGGTGTAGCCASTCCATCTCAATGACTCCCAGAGAGGATGATCTCTTTCAAGACCTGCTGGAATAACAACAGGGTGCCAGGATGCTCTGATCGTAAAATTCAAAACAGGCAAAAGATTAAAAAAAATGACCTAACARCAAGAAGCATGTGAAATACCACGAGATCCTGCTGCTCCCTGGACTGCCCCCAATTCCTGTAATGGATTTATTTCATGGAAGCCATTTCATACAGTCAYGACAGCCAGGACAGAAATACAGACCTAAAGAAAAACGTGACAGGGAAAGAAAACAGTGGCTGAAGGAGAATTTTGTATATCTGATCTACAAACATGTCCTGGGAACTCTGATAAAGCTCTCCTGAAGGATGCACAGCTGTATCCCACATCCAGCCCCACAGGTTTCAGGGGTTGATCAGCTGAGGTTGTGTTTGTGCTGCAGTTAATACCTGACAGCACAGCTGGGAGGTTCCTGTGAAAATTCAGTGATTTATCTCACTGCTCATCAGCCCAGGGGTCCCAAGGAACTCACACCAAGCTCAGGGAGCACCAGGCAGGAGGGGTCTGGGCAGGCCCTGCAAACCACCCAGGGAGCACACTGTGGATTTTGCTGCTGTGGTCATTTAGGGCATGAATTTTGTCCAGCCTTTAACGTGGATGATGATGTCTGATGCAACAGGGACTTTGGAATTAGCACATAAAAAACCTTTGGTTTGGTTCCCCCTCTTGCAAAGTTGTTACAACTCCAAGGTGTAAGAGAACAGCATAAAATTCACACTGATCCCTTCAATTCTTTTTTAAGCATCCTTAAATCCAGCCTTTTCTTCCCCCTCTGCTATACATCTTACTTTTTATAGTTAAAAGTAATTTTAAAGCAAAAAAGAACATAAACAATATACACTGACTCTTGACACTCCATTGCTTTTTTAAACTAGAATAATAAAAATTTGCAAATGAACAAAAGAGTGGGAGGAAGATATCTGATTTACAATGTTTTTGAGATAAAGAACACTATAAAAAAAGATCAATGTGAATAATAAAGCATTGTTAACTGAGTCATGACATTTCTATTCTCAGTGAAGATTTGAACAGTAGAGCTCTGCAAATGAGCACCTTGTGCCATTTTCAAAGTGGGAGGAAGACATATAATTATAATTTTTAAAGTGAAGAGAATTTTAAAAAAAACTGTGAAAAAGTTTATTGAAAAACATATCGACATATCAATATGACATAAATTACTTTAATTTTATTAAACTGGGAGGGGGGAAAACCTCTTTTTGAAGACTGGCTGCAGAAAGCATTCCTTGAAAAGAATTTTCTTTATTAAAAACTCTTCTGCTAAGATGAAACAGCACTGAATGTCAGCACTACCGTATATTTATTCTGTAACTCTTCCAACAGCCGAGATCTATAAAAGAAACATATTTTCAAAACAGTTTTAACCTCCATTGTCTTGATCATTCGTATTAACATTTTTCATGTCACCTATTGAAATCCCTTAAAGGAACCTTTTATTCAGTCAAAATTAATGAAGCCGTTTTCTTAAACAGCTTCCAAAAAGTAAAAAGGACGTAATATTGTGCATTTTACTTGACATACGTTTTCTGCCATTTCACTTWTTTCTGTGATGAGAGCAATACTTCATATTTATGCTATCAAATCTGCGGAGAAAAGTGATTTTGAGAGAGAAGGAAACCAACTCTGCTCTTGCTGTGTGTGCAATTTAAATCCACAGTGAAAATACAGCATTGATCAGATTACTCCAATTGAGTCATTTAGTGCTTTTGCATTCCTGAAGTTAGGGCCCAGCTGTGAAATCATGGTTGGGGCCAAACATTGCTGTTAGGTGAGTGCACATGGCTCCCATTTTCTTCAAAGGGAATGACACACATGGCCAATATTTAGCTTTCACCTCTTCCATTCTTCAGCCAGCAAAGCCAGAACCAGTGGAGTATATGCAGGCAATTTAACAGAATTAAGAATACAATCAAGATTTTCCAGGACTTACTGGTGATTTGGGATATATAATTCAATACACCTCAAAACGCAGATGCTCAGCATTTTCTGAAAATCAGGCCATCTYGAATGTCTTGCTTTAAGCAGGTAAAATCATAAATTACTCTGAGTATTTTGGCCATTGGATCCTAACAAACTGGGTGTAGTACACCTCTTCAAAATCATAAGCTCCAGTTCCTAACTTGGCTGGGATGCCTGGGAGAATTATGGCATCCCAAAGAATTTTTGGTCTTGTGTTTGATCACAGTTTTCCCTGCCATTACCATTATGGGATTTAAACACAGTGCAGGTGCCCCTCTGCAGCAGGTGACCCCTAGAAAAAATCCAAGCTTTGCAGATCCCCTGGGGTGGACCGGGGTGCTGAGATGACCCACAGGACTTTGCAGTCTCAGTGCCACAGAGAAATAAAGGATTCATCCCAAAAATCTAGCTGCCCCATGMTGCATGCAGATCTTCATTTCAACTCAAGGTCAAGTGGAAAACTTTTCTACCATCCTTGCTGACTCTCCTCTTCACTTTCTCCTGACTCCATCTGTTCCTCACCCATCTCCTTCGTTCCGCACTCGCCTCCCTCTTCTTCCTGTGTCCATCTGTTCCCTCCTTCCTCGACACAAGTTGGGGAAGGGAAGTAAATTCAGTCATTCACTGAACAGATTTCAAGATGAACCCCCTCCCTCTCCAGTTCTAACTTCATTCATCATGGTAAAAATTATAATGAATAGAAATGTTGAAGGTGAAAATTTATTAGGGATTGTGTTGCTTTCTTATATGAAAAGCAGTTAAAGCGGCATATAAACATTGGCTTCATTCATTTTTTCTTAATATATGGTATAATTAGTGAGAAATATTAGTGGAAGTGCTTGCTATGCAGTCCATCAACACATGCCTGTCAGAGCTTAGGATCTGGGCCAAAAGTTTTTGCCAGTCCTGTGATAGATTTATAATAAGCCTATAGAAGGCTTTACAGTTAGCTAGGTCACTAATTCATGAAGTTTAAACGTATGCAATGAGGTCAAAAATTCACTATTGATAAAATAGCCCCTCCCGGGACTGCACCATTAGCTTTGTTACTGCAACAGCAAAATAAAGYAAACCCAAAGCTCCTGTGAATTACCAGTCCATCATCGTAAATCAGCAGCGAAGCACTTGCGCGGGTCCATGCTGTCATCCAAGCCCGAGATATATTTATAGCCTTGTGTACTATTTCCTGTTTCCATACGACAAAAATAAACAGTCTCCAAATCCCCTGCATCCTGATCCTGAGCTCAGCAAAACGCAGCGGGCACGGAGCTCCGAGCCCCGGTGATGGATGGGTCTGGAGCAGTTCCCTCCGAGGGGCCGCGGCTCCCTCCGGGCTCTCCTGTGCTCAGCTCCCAGGGAATCTGCTCCATCTGCCGGGACAGCCCCTCCTGCTCTGCCTCCCCAACTCCTGGAGAGACAAGGAAAGAAGATTTGAGCCTCCAAGCCTTTGGCACGAACGGCCTGGTGAGAGCAGCTGAGGTGGAGGAGCTCGGCACGGCTCCAGGCTTGCCACCACAGGAACCTTGGGCATCTCGTCCATCAAGACTGCCAGGCCATGGAGGCTGGAGCTCAGGCTTAAATTTCCTCTCTCATCCTTTGTTGATGATTTGGGAACCTCATTTAAGGTTTCTGGGGTGTYTGGGCATGGATGGTGCCCCACATTTCATCGCAGACCTCCCAGCTCTCATATTTCCTGTACCCACCTGAATTGCTGTGTTTGCTGGTGATCCTCTCCACCTCTTCTCATGTGAAACTTTCTCTCTTAGCTATTTGTTTTACATTTGGCTTCCTTTCCTGCAATGATGGAGAGGGTAATACAAACAGCACACCATCCCATGTAACCTCCCTCTGAAGGAATGCTCTTGTTTCTGTGTGACCTCAGAGCAACAACTGCTAAGTCAATGGCTGCCACTAAGTGGCTCATGGTGRTAGCTGTGCCAAACCACATTTGTTTGATATTTATCCCTCTTCAATTTTGGTTTTTTTTTTTCTCCACCAAGACCGTCGCACCAGCTCCCTGCCTCTACTGGCCCTCCCTGGGGGGACGCCGAGCACTGAGGACCATCCAGGTAAGCTGCTGGCCCTGTGCAATGTCACACTGTGCAGAGACATCCCTCCCTGGCAGACAATTACATCCTTTAGACTAGCAAGAAAAAGTGTTTTGTTTCTCTTTTTACYTTTTCCTTTTCAAAGCATTGCCACCAAACCCCAAGGTTTGGGTTTCATTGTGTCAGTGTCAGCGTTTTCAAATCAAATGAGCTCAGACCAAGCCTTTACACGCACAAGTTTTCATCCTTCAGGTCTGATGTGGCTCTGCCCGTGTCATCTCGTGGCACACAGCTCTTTCAGTGACAAGCATGTGACACATTGAACAGACAGGCAGGGACAGCGAATGGTGGGGAGAGCAGCCAGGCTCTCCTTTAGTGCCTGCACTGCCCTGATACACCAAGAGCCCTCGGGGGCAAATTAAAAAGTTACAGGTCCTAAACTGCTGCAGTTTTCCACACAGTTTGGCTTTAACCCTTGGGACTCCTTGCCGCAGGGGCGTGAGGCCAAGGGCCACTGTCAGGAYGGATTGGGAACAAATGCCAGTGTCCAGTTGAGCCACAGGCTTGCTCATCTTTGCTTGTAAAATGTGGACGAGCCCTAGGAGGGTGAGACATCAATTCTCTTTCAGTGACATCTCCCCCAAACCAGTCACTCCAAGAGCTGCTCTGGATTTCCTGAGTTGCTGCAGTCYCTGTCCAGCAGAACTGAGCACCTCTTAAATCCTCTGTCCCTTATCAAAAATAGGCTTAGASACCCTGTATGCCTCTATATAAAATCTAATTTCAGAAGCATGCAGGGAAGCTGCAGACTCCTGTTCTCCAGGACTGCAAGGCTCYGGTTTGTGCCTAAAGCCAATGAAGAGAAATAAAGGTCAGGGGATGTGCTGCAAATTCCAGTCTTGGTATCACTGCTCCTTCCTGTTAACCAGCAGGATCTGGGGCTRGCAGCAGTGGAAAGTGAGTGATTTACTTTGTACTTTCATGAATTTAGACACTGTAGTCAGCCATATGAATCGCCCAGCTCCAAAAAGAAAAAGAAGAAAGAAATTCCATGTGGGTATTGAGACTGCCTTCAGCACAAACATGGGTGAACGATCCCAGCCTTCCACTGCAACAGCCAAGGCGAGTCCCAGCTTCCCCGTGTGAGGAAGAAAGTTGCTACTTCATACTATTTAAAAATGGCACATTGTGGGGGTGTACCTTTAGCAGCCTCTGCCTAACAGTCTAACACTGAATAATCTGAGATTTCTTCATCATGATACACTTATTTTTCCCTTTAAGTTCACTTCAGTGGTTGATTTCTACGTGTTAAAAACACAGGCGTGTATGGACATCTGAAGCTGAACACAGGCTCTTAAGAGGGAGTCGCAAAGTTTGACCCTCTTCCCGTCTCCAATTGTAATTTAAATTTTTTTATATTCTCATTTAACAGTATCATAAGTAGTATAAGTGGTATGTAACATATTTTTAAAGCCTATTTGGCTCCATCTTTTTGTTCTGAACTCTCAACCTACTACTGCTCCATCCAGCAACAAACTATACTAGAAAAAAAAAAGTGCTAACCACCTTTTTTTTCCTGCTGGTCTAGCACAATCTTTATTTCTTCAGACACTTTGTGCAAACATTAAATTGATAAAAGACATAATGTAGATGGACCCACAGCTGAACTGAAGGTAATTGCATAAAAATGAAATGGAGACCTATAATTGTACACTGCTTTAGCCTCTCCCGCAGTGTTTTCTGGAAGCAAGGATCTCGCTTGTCATAGCAAGTTGCTTGTTACAGTGATTGCATCAAGACTTGATCTAGCTGTACAAGACAAGTATAACATTACTGAAAGGGAGCTTTTCAAACTAAGAGTCTGACACTAAAATGTACTGTATTTTCCAAGATGTAGTATGCTTTAACAAACAGAAGAGTCCTTGACTGACAGCTTTTGTTACCCTTTTGTTTGATGGTACTGTATTGAAAAATTCAGGTTATGTCTATGCCTTTCTATTTCTGGTTTTGATTTCTCTTCAACAGCACTTCAAGAATAAAAATTGACTCAAAGTATGAATAGTAGAAGTCGGTGGATACAGTAAATGTTAGTCTGGCATTTACTGATTACTTCTGTCTGACTTTTTTTTCTGTCTCGCTTCTTGAATGCTTAAATGCATTCCGTGGGCCACTGTATTGTTGCAGCATTGAGGATCTCAATAGATATATTGAGAATTAAAACATATCTAGTTTAGATTTCGAAAGTGGAAAATGATAGTTATTCCTGCCTAAGYCTTTCAGCCTGATCCATCTATATCCAAACTCTCCAAAGCTGTGTGCAGCTCTCAGTGTGGACAAACAGGATCCCTTTGCGACATTGGCACCTGAATAACCAGTGGGGTTTGTGTCTTTTGGACTCACAAATCAATTATTATCCAATAAATCCAATGCATAAGTGGGACATTGCTTCCTCCTGTGCTCTGATGCTTCAATCAGCACAACTTTTCCTGGAGATGCTCTGCTAGGGAATGAAAGTGCAGGAAAACCTGTGGAATGTCATTGATTTATAAACACTGGATAGCTGACACCACTGTACATGTAAGGACATCCAAAACACACGAGTTTTCACATTTTGGACTGAAGAAGCTGGCCTAGAGTCAGAGAGGAGAAAAAAAAAAAAGCTGCATTTGCTTACTTTTGGGAGGAAAACCATCAAAAAAACATCACAGATGGGCAAACCCAGGCATGCACAGTCCAGGATGCTGATTTCCTGAGACCAAGGGTACAGCCTCAGGGGAGAACCACTGTGCTTTGCACTGCTGCATCTCACTCAGCCCAGCCACTGCCTCTCCCARCCTTCCCATCTCGCCTGTGCCTTTCACTCATCATAATGCTCACCAAACCTGACAGGTAGAGGTTTCTGAGGCTCCTCTCTGTGCCACTGCTCTCTTACTGCTTCCCTCCCATCATTTGCTCCCTGCCTGAGGCCAACCTGTAAACTCTCCAGGATGGAGAAATTCCACATTTCCATCACAGTAGATTTTGTTGTCATTATGACTTCAAAATCAAGGCAATACCTCTGACAACACTCAATTTAAAAGCAGTGATTTAAAGTTAMATGAAAATGATAGCCTAGTTTTTATGCTTGTCTTATCCCAAGGTCTTACTCTACTAACCTCTACCCAGCTTTTCTGCTTCCACATATTTCACCAGGTAAAAATGATCTAAAATGGCACAAGACCCAACTATGAGCAGAAACTTAAATTAATTGCTCACTCATTCTGCAAGTAAATGGAAAAATAGAGATCATAGAAAAATTGGCTTGGAAGGCACCTCTAGGATCACCGTGTTTGGCCTCTGTCACAAACCTGCAGTAAGAGCAGGTTGAGGGTCCGTGCCCAGCTGAGCTCTTTGCACACCCACAGCCTCACTGGGGTCTGCTCTGGTGCTTTGCACCTCCCATGATGAGGAATTCATTCCCTGGGCTGTTCCAGTTTCCTTTGCTGCAGCTTCYGGCAGTGGCCTCTCATCCTTTAGCCTCTGCCCTGCTGGGAGTTGAGGTCTGGCTTCTCCATTACCCTGGCTCCAAAGGCACCCAGCACCATCCTTTTTCTTCTCCTCCAGGCCAAGAGCAGCTCCCTCAGCCTCTGCTCGTGCAGAAARTCTTCCAGACCCCTCCCCACTTCGGTGGCCTTCTCTGGGCTTGCTCCAGATACAATTTAGCCCTCAAATCCTTGCGTCCCTCCTCTTCAAACCTTATGGTCCCAGTGGTTTTTCACTTATACTCCAATTCGTCCATTCCATCTACAATTCCTCCTCTTGCTGCAAGGACACTGGGGGGAAAATCTTCAGTCTTACCAGGCCTCACTCTCTATCATCCTTTCCTTGGCTTTTCTTTCACATATGTCAGAAGTCAAAGGTACCTAAAACACAAGAGATATGCAGGGCGTCTCTTTAGGCTCCTTGCAAAAGCCACTTCAGAGCACTCACTGCTCCTCTCAGAAAGGAGCATTTGCAAAACTGAGGTGTTCGTAAAGATTGATTTTCTGTATACAGCTCAAGAGCAAGCATATCACAAGATTTAAGTAAGATAAGAAGTGAGGCTGTGCTTGATGTGAGGCGCAGGAGTTAATCAGCTGTAGATAAGARCTGATGAGGTTTTATCATCCCCGCCATGGAGAGAATGACTCTGTTTCTTGGCCTCTTGATCACTTCAGAGAGTGAGCGAAGCTGTATCAGCCCGTGTTTATCTGTGCCTGAGAAGTTCTTCAAGAATAAATTGAACTCAGAACTCTTCTTAACCTTTCCCCTAGTTGGGGCTTAAAATTAAGCTCTCCCTCTGGTTTTTGAGCTGCCTCTCTGGCACGCTGACAGCATGTGAAGTATCCCATCTCCTAGTTGACTTCCAGGCCAACCACGCAAGCGGGGATGRAGTTATGAAATAAGGAATCTGGATGTTAAACAGAGACCATCTGGCTTTCTCTGCTACGAGATTACGAGCCACGGTGAGCTGGCACATCTGCATCCAGGTACCACCTACGTGCACACTGCTGGCTTGTAAATTTAGGGAACCAAAGCCGCAGCTGAAAAATAATGAAATAATTGTTTTGCCTTTTTTTATGTCACAAATTGAAGTTAGGATATCACACTYGAAATAGATGTCAACTGAGGCAATAGTTCTGTTTTCTTTCCAAACCTGATCCCACCCCGTGCAAGTGAATTATTGCTTAGCCTGTAAATCCCCTGGGTTTAAAGAGAAAACCTTAGAAGGCAAGTTCACAAATACCTTTACTATGAATAAACCTCTTTAAAGAGACTGAAATCATTAGGTAAGAAGGGTTAGGGCTTGRAAGTAAACAACTGTAGGTTTGAAAATTCTGCATATGTTATTCTTTCAGATCTCTGCCTCGGTATCACAGTCTTTTTTTTTTTTTTCCTAATCCCACCAGATAACCAGCTTACAAATGAAAAACACACAGATGAAAAGCCTATGAAAGGTATTGTTATGAGTTCTGTCGCAGAATTCAGCATCACAGACGCTTCATCAAAGGGTACCAAAAATGAGAAGAAATTGTCAGACGCGAGCAGATCATCCATTGCTTCCCTGGAGAAATGCAGAGAATTCACTTACATTGAAGATGATGCATCAGTACATCAGAGAGACAGTGACGGTATGTTTTATAAAACAGATCACATTTCAGCTGATTTCTAAATAATGCCCACTGCAAAAGAACTATGTATATCCAGCTCTAAATTAAATGTGGAACAGGAGGTTCAAGAACATCGCCAAAAGCAATGTTAACTTGCCCTGCAGACATTTGTGTGATAGATGAGAATTTCTAGAAGATGATCTTAAATTGTCAGTGATATTAAAGTCATACAAGAGGAGCTCAGAGCCTATTGTGCCTCAGAGCATTTGTACTTTGGTAATGAGTGTTTGCACAGAGGCACCAGTGTCAGCACCAGATAAATGCTATTCCTGGTTATTCCAGTGGATGTTGAAAAAAGCCYCTGTGAAGTGTTTTAGAAGTTTCTTGTGAGTGCTTTTTGCAATAATGGATTAATTGTTACATCCAATGGAGCTGGGATCTATTGTGCATATCACTTAACRATCCCTAAATTAAGCATTTCTAAATACAGATCAACACAATAAAGTGCCATGTTCTCCARGAATCATTAACATCTCTATTGTGCCACTGATCTTTATGAAATKGATGTCTCTGATACATCTATTGGAATACACTCAATTTCAAGAAAGGACCTGAAGTATTTATTTTATYTGGGGGACTTGCCCTCTTGTCCAGACACTCCCTATTTGTGAGCTTGAGGACTATCTCAACCATTACTGGCACACAGGTGTGCACCATGTGATGCAAATAACAGATTTCATACTCCTTAAAAAAGCTAAACGTGAAGGAAAAAAAAAAAAAAAAAAAAAAAAAACCAATCTGTGCTCAATTAATAATGTTAAGGGCTGGATAGAAGCCAAGAAAACCAAAGGAAGCCAGATTTGTGGTTGTCACTGCATACTCAGCTCACTTCACTCTGACAATGTACTGCTTATTCCATGTACACGAGGCCAAATCCTGTTTGCTGGTGCCTGGAGAACCTCTGAAGGCAGAGGAGTAGGTGAGGAAATTGGTGATTATTTTGCTCCCTATGCTCAGAGAGAGCAGATCCAAAGCTCACAGGGCTCACCAAGGATGACCAGCAAGCTTTGGACCAGGGTTGTTCAGAGCATCATCTGTGTGAGCAGATGCCACCAAACAAGAGCAGGCAAACTTAGGGATGAGGCATGCTAGAAAAAAATTATTATAAATTCTTCTTTTGTGCTAATTAATCTAGTAATGTAGAGAACGAGAGCTGAGGTCATTGTTCTCACTGAGATAAACGCAGTAATGCCGTTTGGCAAACAGCAGGGAAAACAGAGGGGAAAACAAGAGATTGCATCTTCTTTTATGCAGTTTGTGGCTAATTTATTTTCAAATATATAAATGAATGCATAGGAATGGATGTCTAATTGCTAATATCTATTATTTATATACATTACCCCACTTAAAACAGGACCAAAAAGCCTCGCACATGCAGATTTTTTGAAATGTGTTACATCCATTATCACAGTTCATGGTGTGTGCTCTGATGGGAATTTAAAAGCATCTTTACTGCACATCACAGAGTCTGTGCTGAAACATTACTTTATTATTAAAATCTTGTGCTTTTTGTGTGCWCTCTTTCCTGGATGAAGCCCTAAGAATCATATCTATTCTCTCCAGATTACATAAGCACCATTATGGTTAACACATTCGGGGGGAAAAAAACTGTTATTAAAAAATGGATCTTTGGAGAGGGAGAAAAAAAATTGCCAAATCCTTAATTAAGACATAATTTTGAATTCTGTCTCTCACATCTATGTATAGGAAGGAAATTTCATAAACATAAGAGATCTAAAAAGAATAGTCTTAATTACACCAAGGACTACTGCATAAAATGATTACATTTTCTACAGTGTAAATTTCMTACAATTAAATGCAGTGGTGTCACCTTATTAAATGTTTCAATTTTATAATTATTTCAGTTCATTTAGTCAGAAAAAAATATAAGCATGGATTTCCTAAGTATCACCGAATCTAGTCATTCTTATTCGACAGAACTGACTTAGAAGTTAGTTGTGCTTGTCTGAACCCAAATAGATCTTGACATATTTAAATAAGTATTAAAATTGATAACATTGGTGATGATATGCCACTTAGAAAGAAGTTCAGTCATGTGCTATTTATTCTTGCTACCTGCTTTAACTGCTTTTTTTTTTAAAAAAAAAAAAAAAAAGGATCTGGAATGATTTTTTTAAATTTTTTTTTTAAAAAAAAAAACTTTAAAAAAAAAAAAAAAAAAAAAAAAAAGCATAATTCTGGAAACTTCCTGGCAGTGAACTTAATGTTACGTGAGATAGAAAATGCCACAACAGAACCAATGCAGTTGAATGAGTTCACAGTTAGTCATCCTAGGGCAAGAAATGTGGTTATAACCATATGCTTTCCCGAAAGAACCAATGAAAAGACATTCATATTGTTGGAGGCATTTTTCCTTTCCAAAAACAAGAAGGGGGGAAAAAAAAAAGGAAAGGTCTGGGTCTGTGCTCCAACTGGATTCACACAGTTGGAATCTCACATTTGCTGCACCCAAGCAGCCTCCCCAGATGCTGGAGGCTGCGGGGTAAGGAGCTAATCAGTTGATTTTTGGAGGAAACAAATATAGCACAGAGTTTTAGTCACAGTGACCAAGTTTTCAGGAATATTCACTGGCTCCAGACACACATCCTACATGATCTATTTTACAAAATTTTGACTCCCTTGAAAAATTGACATTTGTGAACAAGTCCCATTTGGTGGGGAGTTGGCAGGACCYTGGGCTGAGACTTGACCAGCACACTGCCCTCTCTGAACGCTCTTCTCCAGACCTGCTCTCCCTCTCTGCCCTTGGTAGTCATTAAATATTTTAGAATTCCTGTGAAAATGAAAATAAACTCCAGTGTCATCTGTGCTGGAGTTGTGGTTTAATCCCAGGCAGCAACTCAGCCCCACACAAACCCTCACTCACTGCTCCACTGCAGAACGGGGGAATCAGAAGGGTTAAAGGAAGAAAACTCATGAACAGGAAAGGAATATTATTATTATTATTATTATTATTATTATTATTATTATTATTATTATTATTATTATTATTATTATTATTATTATTATTTAATTATAATATAAAAAACAAGGGATACACATTGCAGTTGCTCACCACTCACCAACTGATGCCCAGTCAGTATTCAAGCAGAAACCCCTTGCTGGTTTTCTCCCTTGTTTATATTGATACCATATGATCTGGAATATCCCTCTGGCCAGCTGGGATCAACTGTCCTGGCTGTGTCCCCTCCCAGCTCCTTGAGCCTCTCCAGCCTCCTCCCTGTCTGTGCATGAGAACCTAAAATTTGGTTTAATGGTCTTTTTCTTCTGGATTTCACTGCCACAAGATATTTCCATTCAAAATATTTCCATGCAGCTGCTGTTTTTCCAGAGCAAACAGAATAGAAAATAAACTTTTCATTTGTCTCTATGGAGGTAGCTGTCATCAATGTTTTTTTAGCCTACCCCTCTCATTTCTGTGTAGCCACACTGGCCTAAACTCAGGTTCTCCCAGCTCACCCTTGTTCTTACCTCTCCCTGCTTTTCCTCTCTCTTAGATGAATGCGCAACACTTATCCTGGCCTGCTTGTTCTGCCAATTTTGGGACTTTCTTATAATGCTGCCTGATACCTGTGAACATTGGCTGACAGATACCTGTTGTCCATCCAATAGATATTTCCAGACCTCCGACGAAGACCACGGCAACAACGACTGCAACTGCGACTGTGACATTGATTGCAGCCTCTTCGAGTCCTGCCACGAGACYGGGGAGTGCCTGGAACTCGCCATGGAGATTTCTGAAGTCTGCTATCGTTAATAGGGAAATAACTGACAAAATTCCTCAAATCTACCTGACACATTACAAAGGAGTTGTTTGTTTCTGGTTTTTTTTTTGTTTTTTTTTTTTAATCGTTAACAGAGGTTTTGCCAATGAGGACTGTGTGCATCCTGCTGCTCCCTYGCTGGAGGTCTCTATATCTGTACCATCCTGGTGGCGTGATTTCACAAACTGCTGCAACCAATAAAGGACAAAAAAAGGGTCTTCTCTGCCATAGGTGACAACAGAATTCCTAAGTGCCAAGCGTGCTCGATGCTTTACCCACTGTCAACCCAAAGCCTTTATAAACCTTTAATTGCTTTAAACACATTCATAAACACAGAATAAATTAGGACATTATTTTAGGACTGATATATATATTAGTTCATCTTCATAATGGACTCATATCTAAACATGTATTACACATTGTTGGTTATTATTAATAATTTATGGTATAGCATCATTTTATAATTAAAAATTTATTTATYCAATCTCTTAAAACACTCTTATATGCCCAGTATAGGTAGGAAAAAAAAACCTTAAATGAATTAGAAACCATGCTAGTGGTAATTACAGCAAATGTCACTAAAAATCKCCAGTGAATTTTGTGGAGGAAGCATTTTCACAGGGTAGTGCAATTCGACAGTGTATTAATGTGCTGGGCCATGGTTATGTAAGAACAGGTTATGCCTATTGTTCATTAGTTATAGGAAAGGGCTCCTTAAGTGTAATTAGCCTAAATGGGAATTGACTGCACACTTCTAGGGGAGAATTACCCYGTGGACAGCCAGCAACTCCTTTGCTTGATTTTCATTTATAAGACTTCTGCAAGAAACAGAACATTGCCACCTATTCAAGTACAAAAAGGCATCTCCACCTGTGCACAAAAGATTACAAAATGACAGTATCTGTCCTGGYCGTGCTTTCAAAATCCCTCTTTCTCTCTTCTGATGGCAGGTCTGATTAATAAAATGGAAATGCATGTTGCACATGACACATATGACAACAAAAGCAGGTAAATTCAGCTGCCTGAGGGTTCAGAACACAGGTATCAAGCACAGAGAAAAATACGTGGTTGCTTGCTCACATAAGGTATTTATAGACTAACACCAAAGTCAGTGKTTGCTTTGGATAAGCACTAAAATTTCTCCAAAACCCCCACTGATCTCAGTGCAGAAGTGCCTGTGGAATCCCAGACAAGGATTCTGGGCAAGATACAGGGATATTAATTTGTAAAATCATTGAAGCCACTTGTTTTGTAACCAGAGTAGTCCTGATGCACAAATATCCCACGGGGAAAAAAAATCACGCTGATTTCCTTTCCTTACCCCACTTCTGGAAAACTCACATTTTCAAAAAATCAGAAAGTAAGAATTAGAATTGCCACCAACACAGGTGTCTCATAAAGCCTGGTGGCCAGGAGAAAACAAACCTCAGCAATGCAGCGAGCAGCCCAGAACACCTCATTTCCATGCTACTACCAGGACACTGCAGGGGAGTAGAAGACATTTTCTTAGTGTTCATTGTCACTTTGTGAGCTGTAGCTGCCTGAATGAACAAAATCATTATTCCTTCATCACCACACCAGCGCCAGCCTTCTGGATGGGTCTGACCCAAACCCCAAAGCACAGCCCACTGACACTCAGCAGGCGCTGGTTTGGGACCTGGGCTGGGCAATGATGAGTTTTAATGCTTCAATTTGCATCCTCCCACAGATTTTTTGATCTTAAATCTTCCAGAGCCGAGCTAAACCCTCACTGCAGCGTACCAGGCCACAGAGGCTTGGATCATTGTATCYTTTCTACCACAGGCTGTCCATGACAAAGTGGTGTGTGGGTATTTATGAATAAAAGCACTGACCTGAGGCATTTAGGAGTCAGAAAAAGGGAAAGCGTGTTCCACATAGCATTTCCTAGAGAAGTACCAGTAAAGATGCACATTGGCAATCCTTGCTCTTGAGCCACTCTCCAAAAGGGGAGATTTCATGTGGATGGAAGGAGCCCAAGAGGGGAAACCAGAGGGTGGCATACCCCAAAATGTTGTCAGTGAAAGACTCAGAGATGAGGAAATTCCCTTTCAAGCCAGGATATCTTGTTCCAGTTCTGAGTCTGCAARAAAAAACACAATGACCACAGTGGGATCACTTATGGCAAGTGAGGTCTCCATTCAGCTGTGGAACTGGACTGGGGACTGTTGGCACAAATGTGGAATTTTTTCCGACTCTTTTCCTAGGAATTCAAAAGATTTTTTTTTTTTTTTTTCATGTTGCAGGCTAGTATACTGAGGTCATTTCTATTACAGGGTACAGGTAAGTTTAAAGACAATTAAAATAGTCACAGCCACAGCTGTGATTAGGATGTCCCAGCAACATGAATGGAATCACACTGGGATATGTTGAGAGCTGCTGTTGTAGTGAGTGGTGGTGCTTTAAATACTGCAGAAGTATCTCCTTGCCTTGCCTAAAGTGTACAATGGCACCTTGCTCAGTTTCCTGCTTTAGGAATTAGATTTTTTGAGACCTTCTATATGAGCAATGAAACCTTGAAAAACATGTTATTTCATAAAACACGGTAGGATCAGCAACTTACGATAACTTTGTTTTCTCTCATAAAATTGTTAATTACAACGTTGTATTTTTATGACACATAGGAACACTTTAATATCTTGACATCAGAGAAAGTTAGCCAGACTTTTCCACTAACTATTCCAGAAACTGGCCTTCCTCTTCAAAAAGCCATCCTATTCCCACACTAAACCAACTTCCTAGGGCAGAAAAACACCCATTTATCAGATCTGAACACGGGCAGACATTCCAGCGACACCGAAACATTTGGAACAATTCGAGGCTGTCTCTGTATTTTTTTATTTACTGGGAAGGAAGGTCTGGGTGCTCGAGTAGGAGGCGTTTGGGTGGATGGCTGTTGGGAACATGTTGGACTCAGCTGTGCTCCCGGGGAGATGTCAGCGTGTGAAACCAGCTCCTGAGAACAACAAATAGAAGTTCCCATTTTGCAAACGGGAACATCGCTCCGACACGACGCCTCTCCCCGGCACCAGAAATGCGCTGACAGATTGCTTGGGGGAAGAGAGAGACGGGGAGAATAACGGAGAGCTGCTCTGCTACCTTCCACAGGAAAGGACCACGGGATGCTCTCTAAGGATCTCCTCTTGGAAATGACCCAGCAGYCTCATCCTGGAGACGAAAATGTCTTTTCACCTCCTTCCACTCTGTTCTCAGCACACAATACGGATTAGGATGCAAACTTTAGGGGAATTGATAGTTGCTAAATATTGGAAAAGCCTCAGGGGGCTTTCAAAAGTTTAAAGATCAGTTATCTCAAAGGAAATTAAATTCTCTGCCTGGCCATGAGCCCTTCCATAATGTCGTTCTGGTGCCTTACTCTCCATGCACAACATGAGTCCCTTGGATGTGGGGCTGAAAAGAATTATCCCATGTACACCCCCAAATATAGGGATGGAACATTACCTCATTCGACTTTCCTCTACTTCCTAAAGCACCTTGATCATTCATACTCTCTGAAGCAATCATCAACTAGAAAAATCAACATCTTCCAAATCTCAAGACAATGCACAACTCTGCCTTAACTCCAGTGCTGCTTAGGGATTCAGGCTGAGTGCTACATTTGAGCTCTAGAAGACTTTGGTTCTCAGGAAGAAAGCAAAATACGGGAACAATTAAGATGTTTGCAATTGTATTTCTCCTATTATGCTTGTACAATATCAAAAAAAGTTCAATGGTGTTGGACTAGGAATGTATGTATCTATTAAATTTTTCTTTTAATTATATGAAAGGGGTGGTTCAATTGCTTTCATCTTCATCTATCTGGGTTCTCTTAAATGCAAGGTAAGTTTCCTATTATGCAAGAAAATGAGTTTACCAAGCAGACTGGGATTTCCAGGCACTGCTCCACCATAATGCACTGTAACTGAGCATTAATCATGATAAATAATCTATCATTCCTGTGGTTTAGGAAAAAAAAAAAAAAAAGAAAAAAAAAAGGAGGGCTTTATTGAGAAACTGCCCTTTCTCTCAGCATACTTCATCTAATTGCAAAATGGAACAATCCTATGGAATTCATTATTCTGCTGGTAATGATCTAGAGTTCCTTAACATCGCACACGAGTGGGAACCGTTGCCATCTGATGGATGTTCCATGGCCTGTGCAAAATGAGTTGGTGGGTGCAAGCCAATTCAGAATGGATGTGTGCCCATATCACAAAAAACACCATTATAATTGGTACCCTTAGGAAAAATGCCAAGGTCTGAGTGTAAACAGAGCACTTTCTGTCCCAAGAGCTTGCACTTCCRTGGTCAGAGTTGAAGCACAACAGAATGAGCAATGCTGAACTGCATCTGCTGCCTCTGCAAAGGGCTGCACTCTCCTGAGGCAGCAGTTGGCATCTGTGAAATAAGAAAACTCACTCTGAAGGGCCACATTTGTGCCTCTTCCCCCTCATCATCACTGAAGTCACCATGGGGGCTGTGCAAGTACAAAACGGAACAGAGACTGTCGTTGTTACACTCCATAATTTGTTCTCTTTCTAAGTGTGTCCAGAGAAAAATAAACTGTCACTGAATGAGAAGAGTCTGTTCAACAATCCTTGTTTGAAATCTGAGAAATCTTCCTATCAGAAAATGCTGAAAGTCACTGATTTCCCATTTCCCRGTGCTGAGGCACCATTTCCCTTGCATTGAAGAGGGACCAGGGACTTCCAACAGACAGGGGTCATTCAAGTACCTTGTTTATAAAACAGAGAAGAATGAAGATGTCTCTATGGGCATTCTGATGCATGAGCAGAGCAGTTTAAACAACAAATATTGGAAAAGTCTTCTTCCTTATTAGAGAATCTTGCAAATCAATCAGTCATTCATACACCCATACCACAGCRTATTGAAATGACCATGGTACAAAGAGAGGAGAAAAACCCCCACCTTACCCAAATGCATGAAAAATCACTATCAATGTCATTAAAATGCAGACTCAATTTATATTGCCAGGTTTGCCATGCTTCCTACAAAGTAAAAAATAATGCCAGAGAGCAGTGAAGAAAATATTATTAGATCAACTGTATAAAAAGCATGAATGATTCCATTAGCAAGCACAGCTGAGAAAAGACAGGATTTAAATCAAATCTAAATATGATAAGATTATACAGCCAAAGTGACATGTCCATTTTAGAAAACATACAGAAGAAGCAAAACAAAAGCAGAATTTTGGTTTTATGCTGTAAAACATGTTTGACCTCACACAGCAATTAAATCCTGATGGAAGCATCCTGTCAGCTCCTTAATTTTATACTGTATTTATTCTTGGTGAGTCACAAATATGCAGATAATTTAGAAGAACACTCTTTGTTCATCTCTATTGCACAATATTTGCATCATTCTTCCCTTCCCAGAGTCACAGTGATGTATCACTTGATACAGTCACCACACAAACCTTCCTACTGGAAGAGCAAAGCCCAATTCCACTTCCCAAAGCAGAACCCCAATTCYACTTCCTAAAAACTTCTGGGGTATTGTAACCTGGTGTAGCTGCACATGGAGGGTGAAGCAAAATGTACCAAATGTTGCTGTTAAATGAGACAGTCAATAGTTTAAAATAAAAGGATCAGATTTTCGAACGTGTTTTCTTCTGGAACAGGAGAGTTCAGCCTCCACTTCATGAGGCTTTTCATCAAAAATACATCTGGAAAAATCTTTCTCCAAGAAGCATTTATTGGTACTACCGTGTCCAATAAAGCCTCCTGTACATGTGTATGGAGAGGGAGAGAGAAAGGATTAGGAGGCAAAAAGAGATGGGCTATCTTTGGGTAATGTAACTAAGAGCAGTTGTTCCTCACTTGTGATCTCCGATTGCTCTGTGAACAATTCTCTCTTGTCGGGGTAATCCTGGTGGTTTCTGCTGCACCAGAGGCAAATGAGCCATGAGATGAAAGCAGGATGAGGCTTTGTCTCAGATCCTGGAGATTTCTGCTTCCTCATGTGCTGCCCACTCCTGTCCTTGTTTATATCCAGGTGGTTTCACTGTTATCAGTTTTATTTGCAAAGGGTTTCACCATGGTTCAGAATTAGGGGTGGAGAAGGACACACATCAGTATTCATCTTCTCAAAGACATAATCAAATATTAATCCATTTTAAACCCCTTGATTTTACTATGCATTTCAATTTTTCCTGTAATCTATAACCCGTACACACCATAAAGTCATCACTGAGAGGGGAAGCTGGAAAAATCCAGCTACCTTTCCAAATGGAAATCAGAATATATATTTTTAGCTACATTAAGCCAACTGCATGCAGCTCTGCACACTTATGTAATTCCCACATAAAAATAATCCATAATATTCCAGAGGAACAAATCCAATTCTTAGTCATATAAATTTTCATATAAGTCCATCAAAACCTATTCCAAAAATGTCTCAGTCTTTTTGAGTGCTAGAGTTGGAACAAAAGAGCGAGTCCTTTAAAATGCCTTTGGAGTTTCCAGGGATGTTAAATCTAATTGCCCTTAGCACAGCACCGATCCACAAAGGTTTAAGTCATGGAAAATGTATTTTACCTTTATACAAGGTATACTATGCAAAGTTTATCGTGGTGCAGYAAAGTCGTGTCTAACTTGCTTCGTGCGAATTTCAGACAGAAAGAATTTGACCTTTGATGCCTCACTTTGACTAACCAGGACAGAAAAATGTGTCTTCTCACTGCAGGCACGCAATATTGTATTAAATAATGTGACACAGCGTGGTATGATATSATAAAACGTCCATTTGTGCACTTGGGTCTATATGTGCATGCAGAAATCCATATTTAGACTCACAGATATTTATGGCAATGCCTCTATGTTCCAAGAAACAAGAAAGGATGGAGAGTAGGCAAAGATTAATTGTGAGAGAAACCTTCTTAAGACAAAGCCAGAGCCAACATTATTTGTTAATACCCTTAGAAGCTGTGTAATTATTCCAGCTGAGTCTGAGGATAAATTTTCCAGTGAAAGGGCTGCTCATGACAGAGGGATCACTTGCTAAAGCAGACCTTGCAGCACTATGGGTGTTGGGAGCTGCTCATGTCCCTGGAGAGTTCCACAGGGCTTTGGCAGCCCACAGAACAAGGAATGACCCAGCCCCTTGCCTGGAAGCCTGGAAAGTCCTGGAGATTCAGGTCAACCCTTTGTTCCACTTCATTAACATATTAAATAACAACCAGTAGAAAAACCTTCTTTTTTCTTATTCCAGAAAGAGTTTTCTTTAACAATCCTTCTACATGAGGTCTTTTTACTTTCTAAAACCTATCTGAAAAAAATACTTTTCCCCAGATTCCAAAATCTCTGGTGGAACAAATCCCTCTGGTTTTGCCCATAATGGCCCTGTCACAACCCCTGTTTATAGGCATGGGAGAGACTCTGTGTGAGCCAGAGAGCTCCTGATTTTACAGACAATAGAGGGAACACTACAAGACTGCAGTCTGCCACAGGAAGGCAGAACAAAGGGACCAAGGATGGAATTTTTTTTCCCCTCAGAGAGCTCTATTTCTCAGCTAGAAATCTGATCTGCAGTGAGGGGAGCCAAGGGACAAGCCGTGTTTATAACCCAGCCAAGGATGCCGTTCCCACCGTTCAGCCCCCCAGTGCACCACTCAACACTCCTAAGCTACATCTGCTCTATAAAGGCCCAAGAAAACTTAAGCAGCCTTAAAAAAAAAAAAAAAAAAATTTTGCAATGGCACGTCTTCTTAACCAGCATCATGGAAAAGTCATGCTGCTCTGCATATAGCCTTCAGGATTGTGTCTGTAACACTTGAAATGCTGCCCAAGTCTGGCTCCGCTCTCTCTAACAGGTACTCTGTGTGCTTCTGCATCTTTTCCTACAAGCAAATGTTGCAACTTTCCCTTTGCGACAGCTGTAAGAGGCATTCACTTTGCTCTGTTTTTCCTTAACACTCCCGATTCCTTTTATATCTAGTTGGGAATACACTCAAGCGCTAATGGCACTTGTTCAGCCATCCAGGCAAGGCGCAGCSTCGCCTTCCCAGCTATTTGTATTTCTTCATTTTGGCAATCTGAACTTTGCCAAGATCCAAATGCCTGATATTTAAMTCAGATTCCTCCATCTTCAGGTCAGGAGGCACCAGTAATATTATCTGGCGACACAAAACCGGCACCTACTTGGAGGAAGGAGGTTTTAAATCAGTCATTCCTCCCTCTCACTCCTGTAAGGAAGAGGATTCCRGGTGCCAGGTAATTGAGTCACCACTGACAGATGAGATAGGTGATAGACCTGCATCCCTAAGCTATCCCTGCCAGTTTGGTAACMTCAAGGGATGTGGCTCCTGCTGCAYGATGGGGATCTACAGCTGCTGGTGTTTGCTGAGTGCTCAGCACAGCCTCCTTCTGCCATGGCCTGATGGCTGAGCAGAAATGAAGTTTTTAAGGTTCCAAAGACACTGTTCCATGGAAAAGGACCTGCTCTGGGRTTTCAGACCACCAACACTTTCAGCTGTCAGGTCTATTGGGTGGTTCAAAGCCTAGGGAATGGCAGCAGTGCAGCCCTGCACGATGGAAAACAGCCCAAACCGCCTTGCAAGCCACCTCCAAATCTTTGAATCCACGTGGAGAAAGCGGCTTGAGCGGTATGAGAGGAAATGGCATTAAAAGCCCTATGAAAGCCATGGGTAAGGCCAAGCCAGCAGAGCTGCAGGGGAGCTAAAGGARCCTGGCGACAGCCAAAAAATTCAGAAACTCCTTCAGCAACCAGCAGAGAGACAAACCACCACCCAGGCGGGTCTGACATCAGGGTTTTGAACGGGAGCCTTCAAAGTTTTATTATGAGGCTGCTTTCCGTGAGGCAGGGCACAGCAAATACTCCATTTAAGGCTTCCGTGGAGTAGAACCAGAAATATCCAGCCTTGCAAATATCCTCCCCAGCCAAGCGCGGAGCCGAGACATGCAAAATGAGCGCCCGTCAGCTCCGTGCCAGCGCAACAGAAGGCAGAAGTGCTTCAAGGAACTTGTGACAGGTTCTCTGGATGCACCAATTCGAGATGGGCCAATCCCTGCTTGAAATGTGCAAACTCTCACACTCCTTGGCATGACCGCACAGCCAAAATGCACATTTTTTTAAAAGGATTGAAAGAAAACACGACCAAAGGGACAGGAACGCAGAGGAATTTGGCAATGGGGAGCAGATGCTTCCTAGGGAGGAGACAGGACTTAGTTCGAAAAAGGTTTGAGGGAAACTTTATATATAGAAGTTGAATGAAGTTGCTGAAATCTGTTTTATGGCAGAGTATCTAACTTACAGGGAGGACTGTACCCTAAACAGTCACACCTAGGAGAGCAACTCTGGGGAAATTCACTCAGGGGAGGAAACTTAAATGGTATCAATATCAGAGCTCTGGTTCACCTATGGCAGCTGCTGCTGGCAGCCACTGCCACCATCCAKCACAGCCCAGGTCAGCCAGGTTTTGTCATCTCTGCTCTTTCACAACCCCTCTGGAACCCYGGGGGTGACGTATCAGGAACGGCTGCAGCCAGAGGGTGAGCTGGTGTGTGTGGAAAAGAGAGAGAGGGGGGATCAAAATGCATTTAAGGCACAAACAAAAAGTGCAGAGACTCAAGATGAGGGCCAAAGTTGCTGGCAAGGAAGAGAAGAAAAATGACCAGGAGTCATGAAGGGGGAGGAGGCACAGTCCAGGCTTGTTCCTGGCTGGTGGGATACAGCTTTTGGTTGAAATTTGCCTGAGAACTGTAACAGTGCCAAGCACAAAATGGGAAGAAAGGACAGGCTGACCTGGGAGGGATGGAGTTTCCTACCTGAGATAAACAGCAGATTTGAGGAAAAATGTCCCAGGATAGAGTAGGAAGYCCAACAAGAGAAGGAAGAGCATCCCTCTTCTCCTTTACTGCACTAAAAAGGGTTTGCATCCATAGGCGAGCATGAAATATTTTATTCCAAATGGACCTCAGTAACATCTTGAACTGAGCCTTTGAATCCTTCTGTTAAAAAAATAAGACATCTGAGATTCTCTGGGGTTCAGCCCTTTTCATATTGGCGTTAATTTTATTTTTCAAGCTGAACAAGATCACTCCTCGTTCACTYTTTAGGGCCTCCTCATAAAATTAGCCTGGGAAAGCAAGACAATTGGAATGAAAAGTTAAGGACTTGCCTTGGCTTTGGGACACCCTAAAAAAACTTACGTTTCCTTGGAAATACTCCCCATTTGACCAAACTAAACCTGCTCTATTTCCACTAAATGTCACARGACCATACCTCCTTCCAGCGGGACCAGAAAATTTCCTTCCTATAAAGCTGGTTTTACAGACCAGCTGCACTCTCGAGGCTCCAGCACAGCCTGCAGCCTCCAGCACACCCCATGCCAGAAACCAGCCTCTCTACGGACTCACAAAGGCTGTAAAATATCTTGTGCAGTGTGGAGAAAAAAAAAAACTAAAAAATGCCAAGGAGCTTTGCCAAACACTTTCTGCTTCCCCACACCTATGCCAAATGCTTTGCAGTTTTTGRGGGGGACATTAGACCCTCATGGGTCAGCCCAGATCTGTCCTTGGCAGCTGATCTTGAGTTAGTTGTACCTTACCCTGCTCCTGCATCCTTGGGTGGAGTGAGGATTCCTGCAGGTGACTGCAGGGAGGATGTGACCCTCCTCATCAGCAGGAGATGCAGAGGATGGATGAGCATCCTGAAGGCAGGGGAGGGATGATCCCAGCCATCCCATAACCAAAGGGCCACCCCTTCCCAGGTCCTGCCTTCGTCTCTCACATCCCCTCCCTCCCCTCATTCAGGAATCAGAGCCTGATCCAGGATCTGCCCCGATAAAGAGACCAAAAACTATCATTCCTGACTCGGGCCCGACTTTTGTCAAAACCTCTCATCACGGCTCTGTTTCCCCACCGGTTTGARCCTTCTTACCTACAACATTGAAGCCTCAGATTTGTCAAAACACGCAAAGGTGCTGCCAGAGGCTGAGCAACTCATTTCAGTCCCTTTACAAAACCATTTTAAGGAAAGAAACAACATGTCAGGGCAATGCCAACAACTGACTGTACCAACAAGGAGAGATTTGACGTACCTTTCTCTGCTGCAGTGACTGTTATAATAAAAGACAGCAGTGCATTAGTGAAAGATTTATGCTCGTACTTCAACAATGGAAAACATGAGCTTTGCTGTATTCTCATTCACACCGAGACAGGCAGCGAGGGCATGTCATGTAACACGATTTCCAGGAAAGATGTTACAAGTGCAGAAATGCTGATCTGCGGGTACARCGAGACAATTCCTGGAAGCAGGACAGGCTCCTGTGTTATTATCATTGCAGAGGGAGGATTTGAGCTCACAGCCTCTTCTCCTGAGCCACTCAGGAGGAAAGGTGAGCCAGGAAGAGCTGGGAGAGCTGCCGTGGTCCCCTCTGTGCAGCACCAGCCTCCCTGGCACCATCAGAGCCCTCCATGCCAGCAGGCACCCGTGCCAGCTAATTGAATTTGCTAATGATACATTCTCTCGAAACCCTTCGCGAACGATCCCACCATTTTGCACTTGCAATTAAATTGCGAGAGCACAAAAAAAAAAAAAAAAAAAAAAAAAAAAAAAAAAAAAAAAAAAAAAAAAAGGAAAAAGGAAAAAAAAAATGCCATGTGGTGTCATTTGACATTTAGATGTCAAAGTAACTGATTGACAGGGAAAAGAAATCAACAGCAAAAGGCCCGTTGCTGCCAAAGCCAGCGGGGAGGTTGCCAGAGGCGTTGGGAAGAGCAGGATTGGGGCCCTTGGAGGCCAAGGGGATGAGGAAAAGCACGGGTGAGCAGACTAAACCTGTGCCAGGTTATCCCAGCCCTGGGAGATGGGGGAGGATGGAATCAGCTGCCTCCCAGAGCATCCTTCCCCATCCCTTCCTCCAGCACGGGGCTTTGGGACCCTCCAGGGAAGCAGACCCCAACACCTCCATGGGAGTTGGGGTTCTCCCACCTTGTCAAAGGTTTTGACCTCACAGTGGTTTTTTTTCTGTGCCTGTTCAGGATGAAGAGAGGAGAGACTGTTAAAAAAAATTTTAAAAATTCTCAGCTGACCTTCGGGAAAAAAAAGCAGAGTTAGGCAAACCACTGATTTTGGTAATTTTGAACCCTTTGCTTCCATTTTTTTCCTTACAATTTTTTACTGGTTTTAGCCTAAAGAGGAAAGTAAATGACCATTTCAAAGAGAACAAAAAAWTTAACAGTCAAAACATGGACAGGTTCCATATTTTAAAAAAAGCTTCTTTTCACCTTTTTCTTTTTCACAAACCTTTTCAAACTGAAGAAATTCATCAAAATAGGCCCCATCCTGAAAAAAAAAAAAAGCCTCAGCAATGTTAAATACAACATTTTTCAAATGGAATTAGAGGTTTAGACACTGRGATTCCTGGTGAACTGAAGGAGGGTGACCTGCCTTAGGGTCAGCGAGGTGGGAAGGGAACTGCATCCATACCCCAAGAGCCTTCATCTGCATCTGGATGTGGTCCAGAAGTGCAAAGGAGCATTCAGGTTGGGAAAGGGAAAAGAGTGGGGGGAAAAAAAAGGAGCTGCAGGTGCACCTTTTATCATTCACAGCTCTCACAAGGATGTTGGGTCAGTAATTGAGATTTTGGGTCACCCACCRCAGGCAGCCCCAGCTCCACCCTCATGGCGCTCTGCTGCTGGGGGRGTGCAAGTTCCTAAAATAGAAGAAAATACAAAATTAATAAGACACAAATAGAAGCTTTCTCTACCCTCTGGCTCTTGCACACTGTCCACAGCAAGCACAGCACATAAGGAGCCTCCCTGCCTGTCCCCTCCCTGCCTGTCCCCTCCCTGCCTGCAGCAATGTCCCACTGATCCCACTGTGGGATGTGGGTTTTGGTGGGCTCCAAATCCCTCCCCCCGAGCAGCACCGGGCACGCAGAGGTTGCTGACATTTGTGTGTTTAAATGGAATGGACAAGGTATGCATGTGGAGTTAAAAATAAAGCTTTGGGGCTTTTTTTCCTGCTTTAGATGCAGGTGGGGCTATAAAACCCTGTTAGCATGAGTCAGAGAGCCAGACTTGGCAAAGCCTGGCTTGCCACTTTAAAAACAGAGCACTAATTAAATCAAGTAACAACAAGGAAAAAAAAATTCTCTTTTTTTCCAATAACTAATCCAGCCTGAAATGAATTAAAAATATTTTACCTGGACGCTATTCATGTACAGAATAAAGCAAAAAAACATGCCTGAAAAAAAAAAMMMCAACCTGCTTGGCAAAAAGCTAACGYACATTGATCTAGCATGAAAGTGCAGACTCTTTTCTAAGCAGTTTAAATAGATTTAATCATGAAGCTGAAAGCTTCCTCCTTCTYTAAGGAGTGGCCAGAGAAATAGCCCTCATTTGGGTGCTCTTTGTAGGGGAGAGAGGATGGGACTGTCAGAGTCATTCCAAATATCCCATTGCAATCTGTCTCTGACAGGAAAAATGTATCCTTTATCTTCTAATGTGTAGTTTACACCCCAATACTGCTGTGAGTAGATTCATTAAGGTGATGTTCTGGCAGAGTTTAGATTTTTGGGCTGGTTCTGGATCCCCTGTGCAGAGCTCAGCCTTCACTGGGGGWTGCTGTTCTGCCCCAGATTCTGACACGGGGATGCTGAACTGGTCCTTGCAGCACATCAAAGAGGCACAACGAACCTGGGAGATTTTAATAACTATTACAGTGATTTCTTTCCCTGTTTCACTATTATATTTCACTATTCCAGATTCATGCAAACTTCAGGAACATTAGATCAATTTTGAACCCACATCAATGCAAAAAACATTCATTCTTCCAATACTTCACAGTTCCTTGGCACTATCCTTACAGATTTTTTTTTTTCCAGGGTTGTTTTTTTTTCTCCTAATAGTATGCTGTTTATAAAAAAAAGAAAAAAAAAAACCTTCAGAAATGTCAGTATCAGTGAGACACAGCAAATTAGTGCGAAAAACACTCAGTAAAAATACTGGGATGTGACAGGAAGTAATCTATTTTTAAAACCAGCTAATTCCTCCTGAGCACACCACCCTTGCAGAATTAGAGAGCAGCAGCCTGGCTTCACATGAAAAAAAAAAAAAGCAGCAGTCATGGGACAAAGCTGTACACTTGTGCAGGACATCTGATCAGCTCGTCACGGGATGSACTTGCCTATAAAATTACTCGGGGCAAAGCCCTGTGCAAATGCAGCTCAGAGCAGACAGCAGCAGTGCCATTAACTCTGGCAGAAAGCTGCTCACCCGGATAAAACAGGCAAGACTTGCCGGGGAATTTCTCTCAGCGCAGCGAGGGGTAATAGGCACAAAGCACACAGCCTGCAGTTATCCACGCTGGAGGTTTATTTTTATTGGGASCTATTTAGGGAGATGTCTGCAGCTGTACTTTTGTGGATGCTCGGGCCAGCCTGGACTGTGGGGTGTGATTCCAAGTGTCACCAAGTCACACACACTCCTTTCTCCAGRGTTTGATGCTCCAGACTGTGGTCTCGTGCTTTGAGTGGATTTAGCCCTGCACCCAAACCTGCCAAGAACCTCAGGGACAAATCTTCTGCCAAGCAAAGTGATGCTGGGTCCACTCCGTGGGTGGATGGAGGCCACACCACACATTGCATCACCCTAAGCATCAACCCCATTAATGGACATTAAATTCCCAGYTGGATGGAAGAAAAACACACATAGGTTGGCACGCAGGGGAGTTCAGTACCACTCCCCTGTTTCTGCAGCTCAAACCTGCTTTGGGTACAGCTCACCAAAGCACAGGGACCCACAGGAACAGCAGCTCAGTGGGCACCATGCCAACCCCCCTCACATTTTGTCCCCTCACTGTCCCAAGCACCTCACAYGAACCCAGCTCTGCAATATTTCTGCAAGGAAAAGAAAACTCAAGGGCCATACCTGAAATTACGTAGGAATAGCAGTATCATCTGAGATTTTCCAAGTCCCATCCTTGAGTCTTTTCACTATGGCTTCTTCAGGGTTTTTTTTTTTTTTTTTCTGAGCGCTCATTTAAATTACATTTAATAAGATAGGCACGTCACATTTTGTTTATAGAAGTTTACTCTTCAAGTCAGTAGGGAAAATAAAAATCTATCGACTGTGGGTTTTAAACAATAAGAACACAGATTTTTTTTATTAGCACTTCATTTCGGTGCAGACAGAAACATCTCTGACTATCACTGTTGTTTACTGTTAAAGGCACAGCTCCTACTGCCTTTCCACACATYGAATATTCCCATGGCAATCAATGGAAGTTTAGCATAAAGAGCAAAATATACTCCATCATGTTKTCTCTCTATATAGTAAATGCTAATTTCTTGCCAAATACAAACTTGAAAATTTCTTGCAGTACATTGCAACACAAACCCATCCTCAGTGTGTAATTTAGATTTTTCAGGATGTGTACATTCCCACAGGAGAGTCATTTGTGTGTGTGTGTGTGTGTGTCTGTGTGTGTGTGTGTGTGTGTGTGTGAGCACATGTAGAGAAGAAATGAAATGTTAATGATTTCTCCATCTACAATCCTTTACTTTTTAGCTTTTCCTATGAGTTTTCTTCTGCCCTTCAGAGTGCTAATTGTGCCTGTAAAAGTCCAGGAAATTTGTGTCATAAATAGTTTCTGCTTATTATAGCCAATGAAACACATACTGAGACAAATATATGGGACTGAATCACAAGTTATTTCACTGAAGTCAGTGGGGTTACTCTGCATTTTGATTTYGATTTGGCAAAGTATGTGGTCTAAAGTTGGTCTTGGAGGCTGGAATAAAATTAAGCACATGCATACATTCTTGTCTGGGGCTTTTTTAAAAAATTGATTCCATACAGGGAGCAGAATTTAGCTAAATATATTGAATAAATCTTCCTTCTGATTTTCATCACTATAGATAATAGCTTGTATTAGAAATAGTGTGCCATAAATATCACACATTTGCCAGAGAGTGGGAAAATAGGAAATAGTGATGCTTCTCTTGAATCAGTAGTAGTGCTGATTTTGATGGCCAGGTTATTACCATCTGGCCATTAATTTTTCTGGTATATTGGAAAACCATATGCTTTTCTCTGTTAACTAATTAATTTCTTATTCAGGAAAAACAACAAAAAAACCCTTTGGATTCTGAGGAGTTTAGAATTATTACTGTTTCTTTGCCTGGTCCCCAGTTTTCAGGGTGTGCCACTCTCTCTGGTGGGTCTATTGAGCTCTGAAAAGTAAGTTGTTCTTTTTTTTCCATGTGGTGCAGAACTGTGTGCATGTGTGTTTTTAAACAAGGGCACCTGCATAAAATAAAAAAAAAAAAAAAGTCTATCCTCATTAGATCCATTTTCTCAATTAAATTCAAGTTTCTATGTCCAAAAGGCATAAATCTGGGTATCGATTTAGCCATAAAATAATGAAACTCCCAGCAGTCTTCTAAACCCATTTTACTTGGATGAGCGTATAAGCTTTTAAAATATCGAGTTATTCCAGTATTTAATACACATAACTGCTTCCAGAGGTCTGAAGGCAATAAGGCATATCTTCCCCACTCCATTTGAAGCGCTGCACTGAGAGCCAGCCAGTCCCTCACTACTGGTTTTAAGGCTTTTGACAATTTTACTCAGTGTGAGTTTGATACTTTCTCAACGGGGGCTATATCCCCCGAAGCCAAAATCAATAACCTATCAAATCAAATCTCTATAAAATACCAATGGGCTCTTGGTGGTTTGCTCCCATAAATACAATTCAGCTTAACTCCACACTTTCAAAACAGGCTGATTCTACATTTTCTGGCCTCTTCCAGAAAGTTAACTGTATCAGCAACAGGCACTTCCAAAAATTTCTTTCTAGGCAACAAATAATGGTTTGTTCCTTGCCAAGTAAGGAATAAAAACCAATTCCACTTACTTGCATTCAGGGATAATTCTGTATCTGGGACTTTTTTTGCCAAATGGGATCAAACTTTGTTCCTCCAGTGCCTCCTTTACCTTGTTCAAAGGACATACACAGCTGAGCAAAGGTAACCTCTGCATGGGGATAGCAGGATAACATTGAAGTTCCTTGCAGTCCTGTTTGGGGTTAAACTGGATTTCACAGAACTTAGATAAATGTTGCTAAACAAGCTGTAAAGGTACATTGGCCTCTCACTCAGCCCCATCTGTGCTCAGGGACAGTTTAAAAATACAGTAGGAATAGTAAATTGAAGCAATTTTTTTTAAATGCTTTGTTTTATTTGAGCCTTTTCCACTCCTCACACACACGTTGAGGTTGCTGCTCGAAAAAGCAAAATCTCACATTGATGAGCATTTTATGAGCAAAGAAACCTCTTCTAATACAAAGTGTGGCAGTGCAAGGAGAAACTTACCCTGCTAAATGAAAGCAAATTCCAGTGCAATGTTTTTCCCCAGATGACAGACTAACAAACAGAGCCCTGCAAAATACAAAAAATATTCTTCTGATAACCAGGAGCAACATTTCACATTCAGTGGGGTTGGAAGGTGTTCACTCTGTTTGATGAAAGTTGTGGTTCCYGTGCTTTCCTCACCTTTAGCACCACAAACTCAGTTCACAGCCATGTTATCCCAGGATTTGCACTGATACACAACTGGGGCAGAGCATCTGTAACTGGAGGTTTTTCACTCATTTCAAAAGAATTGAACTCTCAAGTTTCACTGAAATTGCACACAACAAAACCTGAAGTAACAGGGCGATGAATTAACCTCCAAATCCAAGTGTTTTGATTATCAATGACAATGAAACACACTGATTCCTAGAAGTTCCTTGTGTACCACCTTGAGTCCTGCTTAGCAGCAAGATTGGCTTCTAAATATAGTCTTGAGGTCAGCATGTAAAAACTGTAAAGYGTGGCCACATTTCAAATGTGGTTGTATATCATAAATCAAAATTAATGCCAACAATTTTCATTCAAATTAGTGTCTTTTGGCTCTGCCTCTCCTCTCTTCTCTCTGATTAATGCCTTTCACAGAAATATAGTGAGGTAGCTGCTATTTTTTTTCYCTGAATGGCATTTACATAGTTCCCTTACAGCGAACATCACAGGAACTTATTTATGTGTTGATCTCTTATGTCCTCCAAAAAAAAACAGTTCCCTAATGCAGCATTATTCCAAACGGGTTTTTACATCCTTGGCTCTGTTCTGCAAAATTAACAAACATGTTTTCTTTTATGCTAATAATAAAAAAAAAGTTAGAGTGGTTGTTCAGATCGACTGATGCTATCTGGAATATTTCCTTCCACTATTAATTCCATCTCTGCAGCTAGCAAGGACGATGGCCAGATTTGGAGGGCTGAACAGCTGCCGAGCAGGACCACAACCTTTGTTTTCTGCCACCTCTTGCTTTGACCCCTGCTTTCTGGTCACCGGGGAGATGATTGACTAAGTGCACAGCAAAGTCCATTTTTAGTGCGCTGGACTGGAGCACGGCATGACAAACTGTGATGTCTGAGTTTTGTGTTACACCATCTGGCCTGCCACTTCCAGAGCCTCACATCAGAGTCCTGATGATGTATGYTTAAGCCTGGCACTATCATTTATCTCGTGTCTTGTGTTTAAACAGATGCAAGCTGAATATAACAGAAAAGGAGACCTTGGTGCAGGAGTCGCTGAAGGAAGCGATGCTGTTGAGCTGTCTACAGACTCCAAGATTAAGTGTAAAATCTGACAGGGAGGATATGTATTAAAAAATATGTGTTGACAGAATGATTTAGCTAATATTTTAAAGGCAAAACATCAACTGAATTTCCATATCACTTATAATGCCAGTGAACAAGGTACTACAAAGCAGGCTATCCCCTTCTGTCACCAGCATCTAATTCGCAACTTTATTTTACAGATCARGAATGTTTTAATAAAAGGAAGCTCTGGGGCCTGATTTTCAGCTGTTGTACATCAACCCAGCTACACTGATAGCACCAGAGTAGCCACATTAATGAAGTGACACAATTTACATCAGCTGAGAATCTGTTTCCTAATCCTGATGCGAATTCTTGTACACTGAGATAACCCTCTGCACAGCCAGGAATAAAAGACCTCAGTGACCAGAATGAGCCCTTAAAATGCTGTGGGTGGGAAGACATGGTCTGACCCAGATGTGTTTATCAACCCAGGAAGAGGAGAGGGAAGGAGAGGGAAGGAGAGGGGTCTGCCCTGTGCCACGAGGCCATGTGGTGGTGTTGGGTGTGGCATTCTCACTGTCCCCTCTGTGCTCAGCTCTTTCTTTCCTTCATCCCAAATTAAAACCACAGAACCACGGAAAGTTTTGGGTTGGAAGGGACCCTAAAGATCATCTCATTCACCCCCTGCCATGGGCAGGGACACCTTTCACTATCCCAGGTTGCCCAAAGTCCTGTTCACCATGGCCTTGGACACTTCCAGGGATGGGGCAGCCACAGCTTCTCTGGACACCCCACAAAACACTTCTCCCCACCTGGATCTGGCTTACTTGAATCAACAAATCCAATGGAGAAATTATAAATCACACCAGCTTTAGGTTCAGACCCTGAAGCCTGCATCAAGTTCAGCAAACTGTAGGAATTCAACTTATGGCAAAGCTTAAATTAGCAATCCAGGTCTGCACTCCTGATCCACACAACGAGGAAGGCACAACTAGACAGAGGTGTAGCAAATTTTAAGATATGAAACATTAATTGAGGGGTGAAAAACCACAACTCTCTGACAGGAAAAAAAAGTGCTGAGCAACTGTGTTGGGTCTTTGACAGCTGTCCCAACATCCAAAAAGAAAATATCTCAGGGCAAACAAGCCAATTGATGCAGSAAAATTGGAACTCTGGGGGAGAAACTGGGAGATGGAAGGGGAAGAAAATGTGATGAGCTGAAAAAAAGAAGTAGATAATTGAGATGTGAATTGTTTGGGAAGATTGAGCTGTACAAAACGTGGCTATCCCTCTTGTTCCCCCAACACTGCTGTGACAGCAGCACTGCCACCATGTCCATGGCACATCCTGAAATGGGACAAGGAGCAGCCCCAGTGCCAGGGGAAGGAGGCAGCAGCCCCTGAGTGACACACACCCCGCAGCAGCTCCTGAGCAGACAATTTCCAGCCCTTATTAAAACACTTGCACTTTATTTTGTGAATGGAGCAGTACTTTCATTGCATGCACAATTAGCCTTTTCGTATTAGCAACTTCCTAGCAACTCTRTTTCTTAAAATAGGGACTTACAGTGCAAGCTTTTATCTTATATAATCCCTTAGAAAAAGATAGCTCAGACACCTTTTGGGGGTTTTATACATCAAACCTTCAGCTTGAGACCTGTCTTTATCAAAGGAACTAGCAGCTCTATCTAGGGTTTATGTTCTTTAGAGGAATTCCAAATTGCCTGTTTTTTATAGACTACCTACATAACAACCTCCTACAGTATTTAAATTTTTGTAATTTTCTACTCTTAATGTGATCTTCACATTTAAATGCACACAGATTATTTTACATTTATCTATTTAATATCATAGTTATGCCTTTCTTTAAATGCCTGTTATTCAACAACTTATTAATAGCAAGCTTCTTTTTTTTAACAGAAGCCATTTAAATTTAGTTAGTTTATGGTGATTTCTTGTATCTTTTCAGCCAGGAGAAAAGCCTTAATAGCCTAGAAGACTATATTTATAAAACATATTTGTCTATTTAACCTCAGMTATATCATCATTATGAGAGGACTAAAGTATTTTTCCTGACTTTTCTCTATACAGATATTTCATGGCTGTGCATTAATAAATGTGTCTCCTCTGAAACAGACTTGCTGGCTATCACCAACCCTCACAACGTGTTTTGGCATTGAAAACGTCCCTCACAGAGTGTTTAAAGCCTCCTCAGGAAGCTGTCCCAGACACAAAGGTCACAGCAGAGCTGTGCTTACCTTGGCTGTCACATCATGGGGTCCAAGTGAGGCAGTTCCTCATCCWTCAGCTGCCAGATGTGACCCCAATCCATGGTGGCACAGAGCACCCCGAGGCCTGGGCTGTGCACAGGGAAAAGTGGGCTTGATGTGGCTCAAAGAAACACCACTGGTCAGTGCAGGGTGTCTGCCATCTCCTGGGCAGGAGAAGATAAGGGAGAAGAAGCAAAGTGGGGTTGTTCAGCCCCACACTCACCCCTGCAACCTTCTGAGCTCATTCTGATGCACAGGTGGGCTGTGCTCTGGAGAAAAGCCTTGGTATGGGCTTTTCCATACCTGCTGAGCAGAGAAGCTCACAGGGTTTCGATGATGCTCTTGGCCATTGCATGAGTGAAATGTGTGTTTTCCTGGCTCTGCAGCACAGGGAGAYGAAGAGAGGAGGGCTGAGAGAGATATGGGGTCAGCTGAAGCAGTGTTTGTAATGACCTGCATGGGACCATCAGTGGTGACTCCAGCTGACAGTGTCACTGAYCTCACCCTCACTGTTYRCTCCAGAGCACCTCCCAGGCAGGARGGAGGTCATTCCCTCACTTCTGATGGGCATCTGAACAACATTTCTCTGGAACAGGCTGGACAGGAGGGAAWGAAGGGTTTCACAAGGATTAGGACAGCCCAGCTCCCTGCATTCCCACCAGATAACCYTGAGAAAGGTTTGGCTGCAGAGGTGGCCCTGAGTGCAGGCAGAGCCTTGGTCCCCATGGTGTCACATCCCCATRRTGTCACYCACCCCTTGGTGCTGTCCTGYTCCCTGCAGGRCCCGATCTCCCTGCAGGTCRRGCAGCTCCTGGCTCCTCCYCTGCTCTGGCTRCCYAACAAAGCTYCAAGGAGTCCTTTTTCTCCTTTTTATTTATCCACTGAKCATACTTCGCTGGGGCTAATTTACATTTGAGCAGCAGTGTGTATGAAGGTCCACACAAGGCAGCTCAGCCACCAGAAAAGTTAACATGTGCTCTGCATTTGCTGTCCCTAATTACAGAAGGGAAGGAGTGGAGGTAGAGCCACGGCTCTGCACGAGCCRCTTTGCCTATTTGAGAGCTAATTAAATATGTCTCCTGTATATAAAATATATCATCTCCAGATAACAGCATACTGTTAAATTCTTCATCTTATTAAAAGCTTGCATTAATGCTTTTCCAACATAAATTTTAACTGTGGACAGGTACTATTTGAGGAGCTGACAATAGGACTGACCTAGATTAGGCTGACAGTGCCAAAAGATATATCACCCCTAGCTGTCTGGGGGAGAAGAAGGATGAGGAATACATTCTCCATTATTGCCTAATGCTGATGYGCCAGCATTATCTCCAGAAACCCAGTGCTGCTTCTCCTCCTGCTCCCTTGGTGGGGCAGGTGGTTTTACCACACTGAGGAACGATATTCTCTGCTTGCTGTCTCWCTCTCTGTTCCCATCTGATAACCCAGCTGTGGGGAGATTTAATGGGGCATTGGTTAATGATTTTAAATCCATTGATAAGTCCCCCTGTAGTTTACAGAATTACAGGAGGTGTCAGATAATTCCAGGTGGTTGGGTTTGTGCAGTGAGTTCTTGCAGGCATTTATCAGGCCTGGCTGTAGAGGAGCAGAGAGGAGTTTGACTGTAACAACACTGAARCCTTCCCAAATTAAATTCTTCTCCAAGGTTTCTTGGACTCTTTCTTGCAAGGGGCAGTGCTGGCAAGTTTAGAGACCTCAGGGTGTTTCACCACATAGGGAACATTTTTTTTCTTCTAGCATATGTGCACAGAGCTGAGCAGAGATCTTTTCAAGGCATCCTTGTAAAAAAAGGAGACAGCAAGTGGGCTCATAAAAAACCCTTCACTGTCACACAACTTCTAATGCAGAAAACAAGACTGCTGAAGAGCAGCAATATTTCTCACATGCATTACTGAATATTCAAGAGATGTGAAAATAGCTTTAAGAGTCTAAGAAAATAGAAATTCCAAATATTAATAGGAACTCTGCCATTGATTTTAGCACAGAGCTTGCACTGACATTGTGAGATTGCTCTGTGTTAGACACTTGATTGACACAGTGATGGCTCATTCAAAGTGTATGCAAAGTCAGTGCAACTGTATTAGGCTTTTCTCTTGACTTTGGATTTTTTRACTTTTACCACTGACATCCCAAGGGCCATTGTATTGACAGAATAATACTTCTTTTTGCAAAGCTGCTGCATAAGACACTTTCCATTTTGGGAAGGGGGAAGGGAAGACTTTTCACTGCTGTCCTCCTGTATGAAGAGCTCAAGACACAGTGAATGAGGTGCAGCTGCAGAGTCTTCAGCCCATTAAATCATTTTTGGACTAATTGGTGGGTTGCACATGCAAAAATTCAGTGAAACTCAGTGTGAGCTCCCTCTGCAAACCAGCACCTCTGAGCGTGAGACTTCATAAATATTCTGCTGTGTGGACAATAWGGACAAGGATCAGTTTTGGAGCCACACCTCTCCAAGAGATGACTGGGCTGTTTCCCAGAGCTGGCTCAAACCTCCTCAGCAGGAGGGGAGAAAATCAGCATTTTCATATTCCAAAAAGAGGACAAAACTGCTTCCCAGGACAAGAATGCCATTGGGCATGTCCCTTCCCCATGTACCCAGCAACAGGGAACCCTCCTTTCCCCAGGTCCCTTAGTCATTGACCAAGGAACCAGCATAGGAAATGTGGCCTATTCCAGAGAGGGGGAAAAAAACCCCATTGCCATCTGCTTTTGCTGAAAAAATTAGCGAAATATAAAAGAAAAGAAGGAAAACTGATGGAGGAAAGGCCTCTCTGGAGGAAAAGTTATTCCTCAAGCAAAAGGACAACAAAGTAAAATTTGTGATATCTAGGGATTCTGGCTGATAAAAATAAAATTTAGTGCAAAGTAAAACTGAGCATTGGAAACACAAGAAGTGGAGGGTCTCGGGATCACTTTCTCAGCAGTAGTAAATGCCTATAAATGCACTGGATTTAATACCAAACAAGGATATTTCAGGGATCYATCAAAAATGTCCTACAGAAACAGATGTTTCCACCTACTCAGAGATATGGACAAGAGTCTCAGTTACCCTAAATCCCTCTCATGCTCTTCTAAATATATACCCATCATATGCCCCTTAAAGTGTGAGAATGATGCAAGACAGACTTCACGTGTATGAAAATCTTATCCTGGATTTTTATCATTAAACTTTTCCCTAACAGTTCCAGTGGCTGTGGGAATTCACCTCCTCCTTCTGGAAGGTACACAGAAAAATCCGTCTAACTCAAGGTAGAAAAATGAAAAGTAACAATGACCCGTCATAATCTGCTTGATCAGCTGGAGCACAGAAATAAAAAAATGCTACCTCTTAAAAGAGTAGTTGGAATTATCTTGATTTGTACATAGAAATAAGTGACAACAACCTCCAGATAGCATCACTTCCCACCCGCATATTTAAACTTAAAAGTCAAGGTTGAGTGAAAAAATATTGCTGCCTTGAAAGATAAATATATTACTTATATTAGCTATATCAGGAATATGTGCTAGAGTATAAATATTTAAATTCAGATTTGGAAACTATATATTTTGAAGAAACCTAGGCCAATAAATATTGGATTACAAATTCATATTTACAATTTCCTTTAAAAATAAAACCCTTATGATTTCTGTTTCAGGGAAATGGGTTGATAATAATTTATCTGTGTTGTACAAATGCTTTATTTGCTCTCTATTCTCCAAGCTAACATTTCCTAATGCCTTTTAACTAYCAGAAAAAGTAAAAACATTGCCCTAAAATATTTCCATTCAAATTTCCTACATTAAACCATATGCTTTTAAAGCTCACTCTGTGATCAAGACTGTTCCTGCAGCACTTCAACCCAGCTAGTTGAGAGGCATGAAAAGCAATAGAGTTGTTTTAATAGAGCAATGTTATTTTGGAATAGATAAAACAGGAAGGTTTCACAGTCAGCACCTTACAAAGCCCATTGCCAACAGAAAGAGCCTCTTGAAATGAGGATCTTTGCAAATTTTTTTTAAATAAAGAGGTGGGAGGAAGAGACCATTGTACATAATTAGAGCAGACAGGGCTTGAAATGTCTTAAAATATAAGAATGCACCAGCCTGTAAAGAACACGAGCAAGGAGGAGGCATTTCCTTTGGCCTGCTCTTTCATTCTGACCTACTGTAAAGATTACTGCATTTAGCTCCAGGGCAGCTCTTATGGGTCATTTTTACCTACAAAATTATTCCTCCATAGCCTGGGGTCTCATATGATCTGATGGTTCCTGCATTAATTACTGAAGAGCAGGTTCTTCCCTCCGTGCTCGGATAAGCTGCTGTTGCTCTCTGATGGTGCAGGCTTTGAATCAGAGGATTTGCAGCTGTGTCATGGCAGGAGCTAGGAAATTATAAACCAGGAGTTTCAAAGAAAGGACTGAGAATTAACATGTCTAAAATCACCAAAAGTTTAAAGTRGGCAAAGGATGTTTTTATAAAGTTTAGGAAGAATAGAGACTGCAGTCACTTGGAACGAAATGCTGAAGTGATGCTGAGAGTAAAACAGCAAAGGTAGAAATAATCTGGGTGTTTCTTCCTGCAAATCAACAGCTGCAATTGTCCATGCTGGGTCAGATATGTCACTGAGCTTGGACTCTTTTCCCCTGGTTCTGGACCCCCCTGCCAGCTCCAGAGGAAGGAGGCACCTCCAGGCAGGAATCCCAGGAATGCTGAAACCCTCCCCAGCTGATGGTACAAAGAACAGCACATCACCCTGGATTTCAGARCGAGATTGCTGGGTTTAGTTCTCTTCTTGGGTGGCTGCCCAAGAGAATTGATTGCCAGAGAGCAAAGGCTTGGACTGACTGTGAATCAGGGGCTAATAAAGCGTCCCGAGGGACAGGTGAAGGCATGCCAATTGTTTTTGAAAGCACTGGCTTTTAAACATGACATGACTATCAAAAAAAGYTCCCAAAAAACCTACCCAAGAAAAAAGAGAAAAAATAAACTAGATTTTGTCATAACTAGCACAATAAAACATCTGATTTCAAGGGAAAAAAGAAAATAAGGGATTTTTTTTCTGCAAAATCTGATTGGAAACCATCCAGTATTTGAACATCCACAATGCTGACTCAGATAGGTAAGACCCTCTCTTTTTTCCCTCTGGARAAATCTCATTATCTTTTACCTTTCCCTTTTCTTTCTAGAATTGACTGTTGTGACAATGCAGTGTAACTCTTGCCCATTACTGGACCATTGAYTGTACCAAAGAAAATGCTGTGTACAGTTAGTGCCTTGATCCAGAGGGAAACACTCATGACAAAGGAGTTCAAAGAAGCTTTGGGATAAATTCAGCTTCACTGATTTAAGTTACTTTACCATTCTTTCCACCAAGTTTATTTCAGCACTGACCACCCACTGCATTCACATGGAGYGTGGCCATCATGTAAAATGAATTTTGACAATTCATCTGTCTCTCTGGGGCACAGCAGGCTGACCACTGCACTTCCAAATCCTCCCCTTCTCGGGAAGTTTTAACACTTGTTCATTAATACTTGGCTTAAAGGGCAATTTGCTGCCCACTACTGTGTGGCCAGCATTTTTAATAAATAATGCATGCTGTGTAATGAGGACAATAAAGGCCAAGGTAAAAAATATAAAACATTTTAATGGGATGTCTTGGTGAAATCTTCCCATCACCTTCTCTAAATACTTTACTAATGATCTTCTAGCTTGGGGAGATTTTTTTTTCTTTAAGAAAAAGTTCATCATGTACTAATAATACACTGTTAATTGCCAAAATAGCGAAGTTCAGATGTGTTATTCCAGCTTTTCTCACTGAGTAAAGGCGCTTGTGTCACACACCAAAAGGCTCACAAGGGTGTCAGAGTTACATTTTTGGGATCCTCTGCAGCTCTGCTCTGCCTGGGACAACTTCAGCCCCTCAGCACCAGGGTGGATTCCAGCTTTCAGTGGTGGAATATGGAATAATGAAGTGAAATAATAGCATTAACCAATACCTAATTAACACACCATCTATTTAATTTCTAGCTCCACCATTAGGTTACTATTAAAGTATATTTAGTCGGCCTGTGTAAAACCACATTATGGCAGCTTTTCAGAGTCAGGCTATTCACAGGCCATTTGCAATGTTCATTTCTCTTCTCTTTAATGTCATAGATTTAACTTCATGAAGGTCTAGTGCAGGTTAGTGCAGAAGATGGACGATTACAGTCTAATAGGTTTTTTTCTTGGCCCCTCCAGGGGTGTATTAGAAACCTGCACATATTCAGAGCAGCAATGTGTCTGTCTCCTCCTGGCCTTCCAAGCTGAGGGGGAGCTGCATTTTTAGGTAACAGGAGCTGGGATTTTGGACAGAACTGTGTGCTTCTCTGCTAGGCACCGAAGCMTTTAATATTTTTGGGTGCTCAGGTAGGTAAACACAGCCAGTGCCTGAAAGAAGACTCTCCATCCAGTGAAACACACAATCACAATTAAACTGTTCCATCTGTCCCAAGCCTGGCTGTGCTCACAAATATTATGGTCAGCAGCTGAGACCTTGGGGAGTCACAGTCCCGTGTTCATCCCTACCAAAACACCCCGCAGTGATGGTCCATATCCTCAGCTGGTACCTTCAGTACATCATTCAAAATACTGCCAAGCCCACAACAGAAAGGACAGCTGTGATTTAGTAAGGCTGCAGAGCAGAGCTGTCTGTGTTACCTCAACCTAGAAAAGGATGAGTTTCCAACAGACCTCCTCAGGATATTTTAATTTGTGTAAGTGCATTCAAAGCATGAAAGCAGACGGACAATATRTGAATTATGAACTAATTGGGGGAAGATGGAAATGAGAAGGTAAATTTCATTTACATTATCTCCCTTTTTATGCTTGCTAAGGTCTAAGGTAAAGGCTTGGTCTCTTTCTGGTCCATAAAATATGGATTGCTATTTTCAAACTACATCAACACTGCTAATAGCCATTCCCATTAGTCAGCCGTATAATAGCATTATGATGCTATGAAATATTGACATGATAAAACAATGTAGCCAGAGGTTACTGACAGTGCACACTCTGATATTGACAAATAAATGCTGATTTTTAATGCACTCCTTTTSCCACCTTTCTACCTGGCTGACAGTGTATAAAAAACATTTTTCCAGATCCTTCACTYGCTACTGTTAATAACAGCTGATGGCAGAGGACCGCTGAAATTAATGACGCCATTCCCACTGATGTTTTTCAGRGTGGGAGAAGGATTCTGAAGTTTAGTTAAAATAGGGCCAGCACTGCAGATTTTATATCCCAGCCAGTGGAGTGAGAAAAAAAAATCCTGTTTGTGGAGGCAAAATGGGGGTGGAGGTTCAAGGAACCARCWAAGGAGTTGCRAATTTGTTGGACAATGCCCAGTKTCTGGGAAATTAGAGCACACAGAAATGATGAAGGGAGGACAGAGGGACAGACCTGGTTGCTCCAGCACCTCTTTCTTGCATCCACATGTCCTYTCTGGAAGGGGCTGCCCTGTACTCTGTCTCCTTCTGCTACTCCTCAGATAACTCCTTCAGCTACCTGCAAAGTCATCTTTGTGCAAAACAAATACACATRAACACCCAGCTACCCCAAGGGAGCCTTCTKTGGGGCATTTTTAAATATTWAAATMAATTATACCATYYRTTCAGTGCCTAATTTTATACCCTAAATCATATCTGCAGTAGTGATTATTTTGTTGGGTTTGGGCAAATTACATGATACAGTACAGGTGATAAGAAGAAGCCCAGTTTCCAGACATAATGATTACTAGTCATCTACTAGAAAGTTTTCCAGAAACATTGAGCCTGAAATTTTATCTTTGATGAAAAACATATCCTCTGTACCAGAGGCCCTGTACCATTCATTAATGTTTTCTTCACCTCTTTAATTACACCCAGTTTCACTGTGTTGACTCTTCCTTTGTAACCAAAACATGCCCACATAAAATTTCAGATGTGGCCATCCTTGTCTTTCAGTCCTTTGAGTGTTGTCTCCTCATTCGCAGCTCTCTGTCCCATCAGAATCTGGGATAAARACTCTTGCCAGGCAATGGTTCACTGACTGTTTTTTGCAGAGAAATTGGATGTATCCAGGTGCTGAGTGCACCTGGATATGAGCTCCTGCACATGTTTTTGCTTCCTTTACACCCAAGAGGAACCCAGAAGAGTTTTTGTGCCTCCTGGAGGATGTGTCTGCTGGACTCACTCCCCTCCTCCCAGAACTCCACCCTCTCATTCCTCCAACCCATCTGGTTTAATCATGACTAATTTCCACTGCACATAAATCAGCAGCTCCCCCTGGTTTTCCTGGAAGGATCCTCGTTCTGTGTACATACCTCCTTATCTGTTCCTGTAACCAGCTGTCCTTCCTTTGATGGTTTCCTCCAGAACTGCTACACAAATCCCCAGACTATATAAATCCCATCCTGTGGAAATGTGGTGTTTTTGCCCCCGGGGTGTCCAGCCCACTCCTGAGATGACAGGACCCGAGGAAGGGTCCGTAACAAGCACTGGCTTTGATGTTGCCTTCCCACACGCTCTGTGGCTGTTTGTCCCGCAGGAGGGGACAACAAGGGCAGCCTGAGGAAAGCTTGTCTGGTGGGGCTCACTGCAGGAAGATCCGTGTTTCTGGTCTCTATTATCTGCAGGAGTCAAACAGAGGACATGTCAGAGYGAGCTGCTGGGGAGTGCTGAGCTAGGGAGAGCACAGCTGCCTCTGAGCAAACACAGCTCCTGTGAGCCTTTAACAGCTCACACTTCACAGGCAAGGGCTGCCTGAGACAGGAAATTTCCCCACCACATGCTGCAGCCTCTACCTGCACCACAGACCACACAAGGGAGCAGAGCAGCACCGGGTATAGGGAGGGATGGGGTCACTGCTCACCTCCTGCTCCTGGCCCTGCTGGCACAGAGAGATCTCCTCTGGCTTCCCATCAGCATCCTCCTGCTCGAGGCACAAAGAGTAACTTCTGGGTGCAAAGGCACAAGGATGCTCCTGACTAATGCACGGTAAAAACAAAGATGAAAGGGAGAAATAGGAGCCATTAAGAGTTTGCAACTGTGATTGTTATAGTGCCACAGGGCTGATAGAAATCCTGGAGGAAGCTTACATCCCTGCTAATCCCAACTGCTTTTCCTGGTCCTACTCAGGAGGCAGCTCATGAGAACAGGCACTCAAAACCAGACCTTCCTGTAAGATTTACCATTGGCASATTTCAGCACAGGTTTGCCACCTTGCTCAGACTAGGACAGGGTGTTTGGAATATGCTCTCCTGAGTTAGGACATTCTCTGCTGATCTGGCTCCTCACCTGAGCAGTGCTTAACAGCCACAAAGCAGTAGAAAGCATCCCAAATTGTGAGCTACACTGCTGAGCTGGTGGGTGAAGYGTGAGCAATTAAAAATGCAGTCAGAAATAAGTTTTCATTCACAATAGATAAGTGATATGCAAAGCAGTTGCTTGTCCTTACTATTTACCTTGGTTTAGAASCTGATGGCAACCCTCCAAAGAAATAAGTTTAAACCGAACACTGAACTCAGTTTAATTAGTTTTAAGGTATTGACACCACAGCAAGAACYATCAGACAAAACTTCAGGGCTGGATCAAACACACGGCTTTATCTGCGTCCGATGTGAGGCTTTTGCTGCATAAACCTGAAAACTTCTTATCACTTAATGGCTTGGCTCAAAAGAAAGCTGATTTGGGATGGTAAGTGGATTGACTGACCAGTTTGTGTTTTAAGACTAATCCACRTGTGCTGTACTTCACAGTGCTCCTCGGTGAACTGCTCACCTCGTTCTGAAGCTTTCAGTATAAGCTATCTTCTGTGACAAGTGCAGGGAGATGCAGTGAAGAGTTAAAAGTGAATCTCCTGCCTCTTTGAACTGTTTTCTCAGTACTTCATGTACACAGATACACTTTTGATGTGTTAACTAGAAAATCTGACTGAAAAAGAACAAAGCAGCTGTCACTGAAAGGAAGACACTGACGAAGAACCACACAGCCTTTTATTGAAGAACTGTCAAGATTGATCCTACAGCACTCAGTTTGTCTGTAGTATTTATCAAAGACCTAGATCAGATGAAGGAAATTAAAAAAATAATAAAATTCTATCCACTGGACATTTATAAATGGTATCTGAAAATGCATTACATTTAAAACACCTATGAGAATGTTTGTTTTAACAGTTCAGGGACTGGAATATAAGCTCACTGGAATTTTTCACAAGTCTTGRAAAATAGTAATTTGCCATTGTTGARCAAACCCCCTTAACTACTTGCAAAGTTTTAAATAGCAAACTTGATTAAAAATCATGCTGTGCTAGTAAATAAATAAACTCACAGAAAGGTCAAAATCCCTCAAAAAGAGAAGCAAAGCTGCAATGCACTCTTCTGAGCACTGATATTCATGTCCTGGTTGCACTGCAAGAGCTGAAAGTGAGATCAAGGCACAAGAGTGCCAGAACCTCCCCAAACATCTGGGCAGGGTGCAGATGGGCACACGAACAGAGGATTTGCCCAAGGTCACCCAAAGAGCCCTTTGGACAGTCCAACCTTCATCCCCAAGGGTTTTCAATCCAATACCCCACCACAGGGCTGCTAATTGAACATCCTTGCTGGCCTGGGGGGGAAGCATTTCTCATTGGACTGTCAATGAATGGCATTGAAAGGATATTGAAAGCCAAAACCCTCTCTGGATCRATACCACACGTCCTGATCCTGAGCTCCTGGAGAAACCAGCACTCCGTGGTGGGAGGCACAGCAAAACCTGTGGTTTCTGCACCCTGACTCTTGGCAAACGCTGGGAATTTAATGGTGTCAGCTCTGGAGTCATCTCCAACACAGAGACAGTAAGACCTTTACTTAAAAGCAACAAAACACCTTCCAAAAAAAAAAGCAATCTCTGCACAAAGGTGCTCTGAAGTATTATATAAATGTTAAGTAACATTTAGATTCTACTCATCTACACACACACTTTTTGGGAGAGGAGGACAGATCAGGGTTTCTGTCAGCTGTGGACTGAGGAGAGATGGAAATCCTAATTTTTTTTTTTTTTTTTAAAAAGTGCTTTGTGCCATTGCCCTTTGTGAAAAAGTCGCTCCTGGAGATGCTGGTGTGGAATTCTGCATCCTGGGCTTTCCTGGCACTGCTTCACATGGACTACAAGAGACATTGCTGGCCTTTCTTTAGCCAAGGCTGAGGCAGTCAGAAGAAACCTGCACTTCAGTGAGTCCATCTCCTTGCACCGCCCTCACAGATTTTCACTCCTGATGGTCGACACCTCTGAGCTCCCCAGGCTGCCAGCATTGCCACCTCTCCTCCAGAACAGCAAACCCACATCCCCRAGCAGGGCAGGGCATGTGGCCAAGAGAGGCAGATCTATGGCACCTCTGAGAGCTGTCCATTGGGGGATCAGGCACTCTTCTCGCACTGCCAAATAAGATGTTTGCTAATGATCTAGCAGGCCTCCATCATTAATTCAGGTTTCTCCAGATGAACCCAGCTCTGGCCTGCCTCTCCCRTGAGAAGCGGCCCCGGGAGACGTGGCAGCGGGTTAGGCAAGGCAGGGGTTAAGGAGTTGGATTGGGAAGAGACGTGTGTCTCAGTTTGACAGTCACACGCTAACTGGGGATGGGTGAACAGATGCTCTCCGAATGCTAATGTCACTCATGGTGTTCTACTTTGGGCAGACTTTCTCCACCAGCACAAGTCGTTTGGGAAGCAGCTGAGCTTGGAGGAGCTGGTGRCCATTCTCCCGGGGCACTGGGGCTCTGCCCAGCCACAGCTCAGCCCAGCACTCCTGGCCAGACTAAAACACTTTGCTCAAGCATCACTTAAGCCAGCATTGCCCCTTTGTGCCAGCCCTTGGCAAGGGCAGGGRTAATTTCTCTAAATCACCTGGGAGCGGGGCCTCAGCCATTCAGATACTCTTGCAGGAATTAAAAAACTACACTGGACTTGCCACAAACACTGTAAAAGACATTTACAAGCCCTTAGCCAGCASAGATTGATCGATTTGGACACCAGTTCTGTATTCAGATCGGCTCCTCCTCAGACTCCACTTGTGAAGCACCTTTTGAAGCTGAAGTGTCTGCGCTATCAAAGCCAGAGCACGGTCAGGACCCTGAATATCAGGCTGCTTGATCGAGGATGTACCACGGGGACCTGTGACACTGCACCCTGATCACTAACGAGGCTGACTTAAACTGCACTGCGAGAAAACAGATATTTATATAAACTTTGAGCAGAAGACCCTAAAATTTTAAAATCACGCTGGATCTCTCCATAATAAACAAAATAGCAGAACTCTTCCCTAGCTCTACCCGTGTGAGAAGCAGGCAGAGGCTTGCTCACATATGATGCTGTCAGTGCTGCAACACTGATTTACACCACTGAGAATCTGTCCCAGAGATTTGACTTTTTCTGAAAAACACTTCCCGCTGTGGCAGACATAACGCCATATCAAAGGCATGTGCTGTAATACACAATAAAGATATAGCTTTCATAATTTTCAATTACACTTCCTCTGCAATGATGTTAGTGAATCTCACCCAAAAGTAAATTATTCAGTGCAGATGATATAGAAATCGTTTGATGAGTGTCACTTTTCCATTTAAAGTTTTACCAAGATCTTCTTGGATAAGGGTCTCTTTTTTTTTTTTTCACATGACACATTTTATATTTTGTTTCTCTCCCTCACCTTCATTCAGCAGGCTTTTTCAACTTTTTAATATACTTTTCTGACAAAACATTGAGTAGCCATTCAAATAGATCTATTCAGGAGAAGTGCTCTTTCATTCTGCCAGAAATACTAATATATATGTTTTATTTAGTTTTAAGAATACTATTTTTCTTTTTCATTTTGAGAACTTCGAAAGCTGGAGCCAAATCTGAAAAGGCAACCTTCTTTCAAGGCAGGCTTGGAGGGAGAAGTATTGTGGGCTGCACTGGAAATCCTTTTCTTTCATGTAAATAAATAGTTCATTTACAAGAGCTTTTTAAATGGAAAAAACATATCCAATACACCGATACATTTAAACTCAATCATATGGTAAAATACAGCAAACTGAAGAGCTGAATTACAGAATGTTTTTATCTTTCTTTTCATGAAGTTACAGATACATTGAAGTCTAATCCCAAAAAAAAAAATTCAATGTCCCTTTAACTTCACGGTTTTTTTCCCTACTTGCTGTGCTTCAGAGATGTACAACAATTAATCATTTCATTTTTCAATCATTTCATTTTTCAATCCAGTCTTTCTCTTCTACCAAGCTATTCAGACTCCTGCCTATGTGACATGGCCAGTAAGGGATGTTCAAGCACACTTTTTACATGATGCAAACTCCTACTTTTACCAGTGGATGACTGATATATTCATTATAACCTCAGTCATACCAGTCAAGAAAACCAGCTACCAGTCCTGTAAGGGTTGTGTCAATTATGTCTGGCTGGAAATGGGTGGGTAACCCTTAACTCCATCCATAAATTACTTTTTCAAGCATGGAGGCAAGGGAAGGAGCTGGAGAAAGAAAAGGAGGCTTGTACATTATTGAAGTGTTTAACCAGCATACAAAGAAGCCCCTGTAACATCATAGTCTGTCGGCAAGAAAAGCCCCATCTCTCTCTGCTGGAGGAAWGGTGGAATTCCACTGATGAACACACAGATCAAGAGAGGCCAAAACCAGCCTTGAATAGAAAAATCAGCAGCTTGTGTCCAGCACTAAGAGGTGTGACAGCTCAGGAGATAAAAGGTGATCAAAGTCTGGATGAGAGAGGTTTAGCATGCGTTGATGTACAGGAAAGGCTGCATCAGCCATGAGGGGAGGAGAGATGACATTCCTCACTGTTTTCCTCCTTCTGCCTSGAGCACTGCGCCTGCCTGCATTTCCCTGACTCTAAAAAGGGCCTGGATCTATCTGCAGCTCATGACAGGTGACACATACCCATGAAAACCTCCAGGCTTCAGCATCTGTCACTGAACACATCCAAAGTTTAGCAAAGCATACCTGTTCATCCTGGCGTTTATCCTGCACTCGCCTTATTTTTGCACTGCTCAGGCAGTCTGGTTCTCCCACAAGCAAAGGTCAAAGGCAGACTTCAATCTTGTGACTCAATCTAATGGTGTTTTTCTTGATGCTCCAGAAAAGAACTTCCCGAAGATTAAGAATTCTCACTAGTGCACCGACACGTACAAAGTTTCGTCCTCTACAGCAATAATCTGGCAACAGAGATGTAAAATCTTCTGAAAAAAAATTAGAGAGTTTTTCAGTTGGAAAATATACCAATGACTTCTGTAACTCCAATTGAAGTTCTGCATATGCAAATGATGCACAACTTGGGGAGAAGAAACGACAAAATTTGGTGAATTTTTCCAGTGTATGGATCATAATCTGTGTTATGGGCTAACACTGGTATTACTCAAAAGTAATTTATAGGTGAGTGACAGAATAACCAAACCTGTGCTAAAATCCTTATGGGAAGAGCTAGAAATGAGATTGCTTACCTTAATGGAAAGGACATGCAAGAGAAGTCGGTAATAGAGGTCAACTAGGTCTAAGTGAGTCAAAACACAAAGGGAACATCAAAAATGGGAAATTAAAAACTGATGGTTACTCGTATTTTCCCAATTTCAACAGAAAGCCTTTGAAGCCAACAACCTTGTGCGACTCAAGAAGGAACAGGACATCTGGACAAACATCACCATTGGGGTTCAGCCCCATAGRATGAGCTCCTGTGGATCTGCTCACCCCGGCTCAATCTCACCGTCTGTGTGCTCTGATTCCCCCATTGTCACACATCAYTATTCAGAGAAGTTTTAGCTCTGCTCAGCAGCCCTCTGGTAAAYACATTACATAATCAWTTTAGCCATTCTTAGACTGTAAATRGCAAACCAGTGTCAAAATTGCAAATGGCAGACCTGTCGCCTTATTGCTAGGCTTTACAACATAAATGTAAGAGTTCCCAGATTTGTGGGGCCCATGGAGCACCACGGACCCACTGATGTCCCCACAGATTGCCACCCTAGCAGGGGAGAACTGATAGCCTGTGCTGCCATCCAAACGGATCCATGCATCATCCCCTGCCACACAGCCAGATTGACAGCCCCTGCTGGGAAAGCTGGTACAAACTTTGGCTACTGCTGGCGTGCTCCTTGTGCAGACTTCRATTCAAATGTGCACAGTACTCAGAGAAACAAGGCCACCTCCCAAAAGATGACGGGACACCCCTTATCTCCCTTAGCCAATGATCTATCAGGGACGTGATTCCTCCCTACCACAACCCCTCATCTCTGCAGRAAGATTTGTAATTCCCATTCTTGATTTCCTTTCAACCTGTTTCTCTGAAACCATCTCCCCCTCAGGCAACGTGAGTCTCCAGCCTTTGTTTGGCTGAAGATGTAAATATTTGGGCACTCACTGATTTGATATATATACATATTTGTTGGAACATTTACCACCTGCTATTCAAAGTTAAATCCATAGATTACAGAAAACAAGTTCTTTATCACTTTTTTTGTCTAATGTAAAATTAAAGACAGCTGAAAGCCTACAAGCTTTCTCTTGCTTGTGAATCAGTTGTAGCATAATTACCCCTCCAAGGCTTGAATAGCAGTGAAGAGCCAGATCTCTGCAAAGGCCCATCATCCCAGCAGGAGCTTCAGGAGTTTCCCTGCTCCTGAGGACATTAAATCAGGGATGGTTAAAGCAGAGGTCACAGACTAATGAAGACTCCTCGAGTATACTTGTGTGAGCTCTTATCTGCTAGAACTCCCTCAGCTCCTGAAGCAGGAACACCCAGGATCTCCATAAAGCATCCTGTGCCTCCTCCTGAGACCAGTGCTGGTACCACTGTGGTGTTGCTTGGCAGAGGGTTTTCTCAGCCCTATTCCCAAAGTTTAAAGGAATTTATGCAGGTCCATTAGATGTTCTCACAGCCAAACCCTTCCAACCCTTCCCACGTCTGAGGTCAGGGCTACCAAAAATGCTTTGATTATCCAGGGTGGAGTTTCTTCCATAAGGCACTGAAACAGTTCTAGGAACAAGATCCACCATTTGCTATGGGCAGGTTTCTCCTCTCTCCAGGTTTTTTGGAAACTTCCTCTAACTCAAAATTTGCTGGAGCATCTGGAGATATTACAGAGAGGTACTGCCAATGAGCAAAAACAAATAACAAAACAACACCAACCAAAAATCCAAGATGTGTTACCCAGAAGAATTGTGCTGTGATTTCACACTTATTGTTTACAGCAGGTTTTGGGATGGTGATCTGGGCTGGCAGGAGCAGAGGAGGGTAAATCACACAGGTGCAGGATGTGTGTGTGCAGTGTAAGATAAACTTTGGACAAACTGCAGCAATGCCATGACCTCCAGTACCAAACTTGGCTTGATGGTCAGTGCCACACACAGGCCTCTTTAGGCTTATTTCACTCTGGAAGTTTTCAAAATATGCTTGAATAAAAAAATTACATTCCTAAAAGACACCAGGCTTACTTCAAACATTTCAGAATTTCCCAGTCCCTTGTGACTCCTCCCAGCAAAAAGCTCAGTTTCTGTGCCCACATCCATCCAGACCCCAAGCACAAAACCAAACTGGTCACCCAGTAACTGCTGTTCTGATTTAATTATATGTGTGCCAGTATTTTGGAATACCCAGCTCTGTGCAGGGACTGACACAACACACCCAACAGGACACACAGCAGCACAAGGAATATCCTCCAACCCAGAAGGTTGGAAATCTGAGAAGCAGAAGAGCTGAAGGCTGGTCGTCAAACTGACTGTTATAGGAGAGGAYGGGAATGTCTCTGCTCCCTAATGAAAAGGATAGACAGATATTGAAGAGGACTAAGTTGGACTTTAATTACTGKTTTTGATGTCTGATCTATAACTCCCTAAAAGTTTTGTACGGGAGTAATAGGGAAGCATCAGAAAATTCCACTGGGATATAGATGAGGTCCAGTTTGCAAAAATATCCTCTTCATAAAGAAGCTCAGTGCCCTCTTTTACTTGGCAAACCATCATGAATTTATGATGCATTGCATTTGGAAGGCAACACGGCGCACAGCTGAGGCAAGTAACTGAAACGCTGGGAGAGTAAAAGCAAAATGTTCTGAGAGTGAGGGTGCATATGGGGATGTATTTGAAAAAAAAATTATATCTATATAAATATACACACACATTTGCTAGAGAAAATGTATATGTATTTATAAAAAAATCTAAACTTCTCACCAGTCAAAAGTTAGAAATGATGCAAAACGCATCTGCTTTGATAAGTCTGTTATAAATCTCTTAGCTTGAAGCTTTCAACTGACCCTTTCMAGTTCATGAATATTTTAAGGGAACCCAGTTTAATTTAAAACAACCCTGGATCAATATATGCATTTCTTCTGGCACTGTCCAAATTCCAGATCCTTGTATTATCAAAAATTGTATCATACATCTCCAGTTTGCCTCCAAATATAGGGTTCATTCAAGGTTGGAGCCCAAATTAGGGGTAAACCTAATTGGACTGAAACCTAAAAATATCTGTATGGAACCTGGACAAGGAAGACAATTTGGCAAACTATATTTAGAGCAATCCTGTGATGTAAAGTCTCCCCTAATGCCTGAGTTGATATCCAGAGAAGCACAGAAATGCCCTGGGGAAGGGGTGGTTTCCATTATCACTTTGGGATGGTGTTCAGCTTGGGATCACAGCAAGGAGACATTTCTGGGAGCAGAGACGCCCGCCCCACCAAGAACTAACTCCAACCTAACCTCCAACTAACTAACTAACCTCCAACCTCTCCAGGAGCATCTTCCACATGAAAATAATTTCAACAGCCCAAAGCTGCAACTGTCCTGAACACCCCTGGGTGGAAGCCCTCCTGCCTGACATCAAGAACTGCAAGAAAGAGGCTGAGAACTGCAAGGCTGACAAATTATTCTTTGAAGATTTTTAGGATCTTGGAGTGCTGGCATGACTTTGCAAAGCTTGCAAAAAGCATCTATTTATAAGAAGARCTCCAAACGTACTGTCCACTTTAAATATTAATGGCATTAACAATTCTTCACTGTCCCACAGATCAGTGTTCTCCGCCTCTCATCTTTACATAAGTAGGAGGAATTTCTTAATAACTACAGCTAAAAATTAAATCCTGCCTTCCTCTAAAAGTCAATGAGAGTTTTGCTCTGAGTCATGATTTATTGTGTACTTATGTTTTTCCTTCCTAGCACTGTTCATTTTTTAAAAAAAAAATTCTCTCAAAAGACACTAGCATATATCCTACTGCAATAAATATGTTTTTCATTTTAGAACCTCTCTTTCCATATATCTCCATCCACTGCAAAATTCATTTGGTGCCACTAATACAACACAGATCCTGCATTAATCCAAGCAGGATACTTCTATGACCATTAGGTTTTGCAGCAGTGGTGTCTGCCTGGCAATCACCTCTCACCTGGTGCCAGCTCCTGCACTGGGACACCCTTGTGAGCACAGCATCCTTCAGAGTCTTCCCAAAAACATGGACACAGATTTACAGGTGTCCCTGGGAAGGGCTGTGGTGTTTTTTTCTTCTCAGGCATCATTTTGGTGTCTGAAAAGCATCAATTTCCGTAGAAAGGAAAGCCTGAATCAGCTTCCAGATGCTTTGATAAAAAGAAAAACTATTGGTCATTTTAAATGCAATGAAAAACAGATATTTAGTCAAGGCTGCACCACAACACCAACACCCCCACCTAATCACACATGCTACCAGTGATGWAAAGGCAGAAACGTGGACTGATTTWGCATTTGAGGTGTATCTGTGGGGTTTGTTCTGTGCACAGATTGTGTAACCAACCTCGAAGGAAATACCTACATAAACATCCAGCCTGTGACTTCATTAAGCCGCTCCCCAACTCCATGGGAAGTCCGGAATAATCTCTATAGAAAGAACAAGATCAATATGTTATCGAGAAGATAAGTCAGTGTCAACGCTAATGTTTAAATATTCATCTACTTGTACCAACATCTTGTCTGTTACCGAAACAACAGGAATATTCAAAGATTAACTCTACATAAAAGACTCGGTAATTTTTTTCTCCAATTCCTTGTTTTTCTCTCGTCAGTTCTACGAACAGTTGTTAAGTAGAACAGGTTGGCATTTTTTCATCAAAACGTTACTTATTTGAAAAATGGGTCTTGGAACAAACCAAGACTTTTGCAGGAAATTTTCATTTGGGGAAATTTTTCAGCTTGTTGTCAAGAAAAGTGAAAACTGAAAAGAATTCCTTTTCCAGGATACACAATAGTTCTGAATATATAATCAAAAGAGCTAAAAGAACCAGACGGTATTTGTTTTAATCCAAAGAATTTGAAGGGAGAGAATATAAAAGGACTCATATTAACTGCAAGCACATTTATGAGGAGCTTCAGAAGAGAGAGGATTTGTTTCTTCRTTCAGGACTACTTAGACTAACTCCAGAAAGTACCGGAGGAGAGACGGAGGGAGGATGACTCCCAAGCATCTGCGACCCACTCAAGCCATTTCTAGCACTGAGAAGAGACTTTCCAACATTTCWGCAGTGGAAGATCTGTTTAAAATTAGAAATAAAGAAAAAAAAAACTCTATRTAGACGATTCAGGAGCATGTGAAATGCTTGGACAGAAAGATGCTGAAGTTCATTGAAGCTTGTGTTCTGCRTGGTTCTGCTTGGAGGATCTAAATATAACCAACGTTTCTGCCACCAGAGGCAACAGTCCCCTGCAAAGGAGGAGAAAAGTCTCCCAGATGATCAGCACTGCCCTGAGAATTCCTGCTGGAAGGAATGGGTTTCATGCAAGATGCTGAGTACATCAACCTGAGGTTCTGGGAAAAGTAATATATAGTGGTGAACCAAATCTAATTCCTCTGTTACAACATAGGCACTTTTTTTTGCAGCGTGTCAAAAGTAAACCAACACTTCCAACACCTTATTCACAGGTAAGCATTAAAGTAGAGTCTGTTACCATTTCTTAGGTGGGATTTGAACATCAGAATTGGATGAGTGATATGACAATAAGAGAAGTAGCAGAGACAAACCACACTGCCATCAAGGGAGGCTGGTAATGGAATAGCATAGCTTTTGCCATTTTGCTATTTACCAAAAGCCTTGTTTCAATCAGGGCTGTAATTAAAGCCCTTAATCATTCTGAACAGTTTCAAGTGAATGGCTTCTCTCATGCATTAACGTATCATCTATGCAACAACTGCACACGTAAGGCAGTGTCAGGAGTCTGGACATAGCAAGTAGCCTATGGAAACATAAATCTCTTTCTCAGTATTTTAATACAAATCTGAAAATGCCAGTTTACACACTTAAGAAGCTGTTACGAACTGTTGAGAAAAAAAAAAATATATCTTGTGAATTAATGAGGCTTCCTAAAGAAACAAATTGTGTCTGCACACACAGCCTGCTATGGCAGAGAGAGGGGAGCAAATGGAGCATGGCAGAGAGCACTTGCACCTCAGTGTGGGGCTGTGTCCCAAAGGACATCTTCCAGGGCAGGGAAAATCATCCCCATGCCTAGCATGTATTCAAGAACATCTTCATGGCCTCARATGGGAAGGGGCTGAGGTGGGAGTCACTTGTACTCACCCATGGACGAGAGCCTTCTTGCTTTTGCTGCGGCTGATGGAGTCCTGGAACCAGAAACTTCATGGATTGTGATGGAGTCATTTGTGGGGCAAGTAAATAAAGGTTAAACCCAGGCCTTGGGCATTGAGAGGCATTTCTGGGCAACCTGTGCTCTGCTCGGTCCCTTTCCAGCATCCTTCCTTTGCCTGGTGCCATGGAGTGGAGCAGGGGAAAGAGGTCAGGTAGGACAGRTGGGGAAAGGAGAGCTCTAGAGAAAGGGGAAAACTGTGAATGGAGAAATGACACCAGGTAGGTGAGAATCAAGCACAAAACACGTGCTGTGAGTCAAGAATTTTGAAGAATTCCAATGTGGTGAGAAGGCACACGCTGTAGGACTGCAGTGGCGTTCTCCAAGAGTATGTATTTTCCTTCCCTGCTTTAAAGAATTGAAACAGTGTGGAAATTAGTAGATAATCAGATTAATAATTACAGTGTAAAACACAGTATTAGGCAAGGCTGGGAAAGCTATCCAGTTTTCGGTCCTCAACTCCTTGTGTTTCCCCTCCCAACAACTGTTTCACTCTATGGAAGTTCATCACTTTCTTGTAATAGGGTACTACTGCTCCATTTTGTCCCCTTAGAAAGTTGCTGGAAAGGCAACAAGAGTCTCCCAGAACTTCCTGGTCCCTGATCCAGTGGGAAGGGCAATTCCTTTCCAACTGCCTAGCCAAAGTTGTAGAAATTTGCCAAAAAAACCTTTTGCCCTAGTAAGGACATGGCTAATTTCTTTAAGAAAATGTTCCAAAATAGGGTTTGCTGAATTTCCARTAAAACACTGGCATGTTTCTGAGGAAGAACTGGGAGACTCATTGTGCTGTGGTGGAYTCACAGGGAAGTGCTGGCAATGGAATGGACTCTGCAAACTCGGCATGTCCAAGCCTGGGCCTCCCAAAAAGCAGAAAAACACAAGGATTTGTGACCTCCCAGCACCTGRTAGGTCCAGTTTCCATCACACAGCRGCAAAWCCTGAGAGCCWCATCTCACAGCTCAATGCCTCCTCTGCTGCTCCGCACTGCAAAGTTGAACCGTCCCACCACAGGGACTCCAGTTCGGTGCTGGAGCAGAAATGTAAAATACACCTGGATAAAACACCAAGCTGCTGCCCTTGGCCTTGAACGCACATAGCCTCCGTGTCCCAGGTGTCTCCCAGCGCCACAAACATTGCATCGCACTCCAGGTACTGCAGGCCACTGTCCTTGGGTCACCCAATGTCACCTACAGCCCTAAAACATTTCTTTCAGGGTGAACAATGACAGGCGGACGAGCTAAAGGTATAAAATCCCCCTTTTTCTCTCAGAGACCACGGTAACATTCAGCCCCACTTCCATGTCAAGCTCAGGTYTGCATTATAACATATACATCGAGGAGACTGTGTTAAAAAAAAAAATCTAATATTATGCTTTTGAATAGAGAATTTACCTAAGTAAATAATTATTTTTAAACCCAAGATTTAAGCAGCTTTAGTATTCCACATTATGCTAATGTTTGACAATTACTAAGTGTGGGTATCAGCCAGCATTTTTTTTTTAAGTTTAATTTAAAGCAATTTGACATGGAAAGGTTATTACTTTAGTTGCCAATAAAAGCTGTACTTTTAACATAAGTGTACACCAAGCCCTAGGGTATGTGACTATTATCTTTTCTGCAATTATGTGGTGTTCTACATAAATGTTTAAAAAAAAAAAAAAAACTTAGAAATATCAAAAAGTACTAACTTAGCTGCAATATAAAAGTTGAATAGCAGAGCCGGGAAGCCCGGCTCCCGCAGACACAACACAGGTTGAGGTTTCCTCCTAGAGGTACCGCCGGGAACGGCGCCTCCGCCTGCACAGCATCGCATCCTCCGCCTGCGCAGCATCCCCCGCACCGCATCCCTCTTGCACCGCATCCCCCGCACCGCTTCCCGCAGCTCGGCATCCTCCCACACCGCAACCCCTGCACCGCATCCCCCGCACCGCATCCCTCTTGCACCGCATCCCTCTTGCACCGCATCTCCCGCACCGCATCCCCCGGGCCGCATCCCCCGCACCGCATCTCGCAGCTTGGCATCCTCCCACACCGCAACCCCTGCACCGCATCCCTCCTGCACAGCATCATCCCTGCTCCACATCCCCCGGACTGCTTTCCCCGGTTCTGCATCCCCCTCACCGCATTCCCCGCACCTCATCCCCTGAACTCCTTCCCCCGCACTCATCCCCCGCACCGCATCACCCCTACTCCACATCCCCTGAACCGCTTTCCCCGGTTCTGCATCTCCCGCACCGCATCCCTCTTGCACCGCATCACCCCTGCTCCACATCCCCCGGACCGCTTCCCCCCGCTCTCCATCACCCCACACGGCTCCCCCTGCACCCCATGCCCCGCAGGTTTTCCATGCTAGGAGGGGAAAAGGTTTTTCTCATGTCCCGCTTCACAGGATCACAGAACGGTTCTGTTGGAGGGGACATGCTGCCTCTCCTGGACCCACCTGCTCGCTCAAGCGGGGTCATCCTGGAATACACAGCAAAGGATTGCATCCATCCTGGGATATCYCCAGGGAAAGAGACCCCACAGCCTCTCTGAGCAATCTGTCCCAGCGCTCAGTCACTGYACAGCAAAGTTCTTCCCCGTGTTCAGGTGGAACTTCCTGGGAATCAGTTTCTGCCCATTTCCTCTTGKCCTATTAYTCAGCACCATCACCATKCTCAACACCTTCCCCTTGGWTACTCCTAGACATTGACATAAACTTCTTGAGCTTTGTTTTTCCCTTAAAAGTGGAAATTGCTGCTTCCACTCGGCTTTAGGGCTGTGTCTCCAAAAGAGACCCCATGGGTGCAGTGATGAACCTCCCCCTCGGCCAAGGCAGAGTGTGGGAAGTCCCATGCCCGGGGAGCAGATACCCCACAGATCCCAACCCAAAAGCCAAGTGTGGTGCTATCAGGGAGAAGCAGCACTGCATGGTGGAAATCCATCTGCCTTTGAGTGGAAATTCACCATTTCCCTCAGGAAATTATATGGGAGAGGGTGAAGAGCCACAGTGCCGTTGTCAGAGCTCTCAAACAGATGAAGCCCTGGGTTCAAGGCCAGGCTGGATGGGGTTTTGAGCAGCCTGGTCTAGGACAGGTTGTTCCTGTCCATGGCAGGAGGGTTGGCACCAGAGGATCTTTAGGGTTTTTTCCAACCCAAACCATTTTATGGCTCCACAGGCCCGTGGAGGAGAGGAATGAAAGTGTGTCCTTAGGAACAGATAGACCAGCTCACATCTACAGACACTTCCTTTTGACACACGGTCTCCTCCAGGATGTTTCTTTGGCCAAAGCGAGGATGCCATGAAAAACAAAAGTGCTGCAAAGATATTTGAATATTACCTTGGGGACCTGGCACCAAGTGCTGTGTTCCCTTGGGCTGCTCAGTCCTGAGCCCCTCCAGTGTCAGGCAGTGAGAGATGGCCCCTTCCCCCAGCCTCTCTGGGCCAACGTGGGGCAGAGCCAGGGCCCCATGGGCACACGGGGATGTCTCCAAACAGCAGCCAAGTTCCACATCAGCCTGTGAAGGTAAACTCACTCCTCTGCCCACTCAGACCTTCAAAGGCAGAGCCTGGGGGAAAACAGAGCAGGCGAGACAAGCTCTAGTCCAAACACCAGAGGCTGCTTAGTTAAGAGATCATTTTGATTTTTTTTTTAAGTCTAGGTGATTTTTTTTTTTTTTTACGTCTGGGTTTTGTTTTTAACTTGAAACTTGTGAAAATCACAGCATGACGTTGCTGGCTGAGTCTTCCCAAAATCAGCCAGTGCCWGGGCAGTGAAGTTCAGCTTCCTGCAGCGCCCTGCCAGTGCCTTTTGGTGCTGAACAGCAATCATCTCCAGGCAAGGGAACGGGAGTTCATTCTCAGCAGCACATTCAGACCTTTGTCTTTCTGCTGAGAAAGTGAAAACACTGCTCGTAGTTCCAGTGCCAACTGCAGCTCGTGTTTCAAATTAACTAAAGTTCATTATTTTACACTTTAGGTAGAAGCTGCAACAAACTGTTCACCAGCAGTCCAAGCAATAGTATACAAGCCCCTCTAGGATCCCTTGGAAGAGCTCCTGATGAGTTCACCAAYGTTTGCACATTAACCTCTGGGTGAAAAGCCAGCCAGAGGGATGTGAGAACTCCGCCGAGCCCTCCAGAGCATGACACAAAATGATGCAAGTGTGGGAGCTAGGAGAGAAAAGGTTTTGTGAGCCCAGAAAAATAATAAAACGTTTAAACCCTTAATTGTTTTTCTTGAAGATTTATCCAAATTCAAGCTCCACTTAAGCCTGTGAGTTTGCAGAGCATTGTCAATAAATTAGATCATGCACACAAGGCAAGGATTTCAAGCCAAAAAGCCCTGAGTCGCTTAACGGCAACACTCCCCAGAAAAACGACGGGAGATGAAACATGAGATATGTATTAATTATCAATGGTCTAATAGAAAATTTAATGAAGACAAGTATCTTCTTGCACTTTATCCACGRTAACGATGATAGTACGTCAGCGAGGCGCATACCTGACAACGTAGCAGCGGATSTCGAGGCTGAAGCCATTACAGCAATTCCCCACAATAATGGCCAGCCAATGCACGGGCTTGTAGCACTTAATCAAAGYAATGACATCCATCCACAATTATTTATGTTATGGTAACAAAGGGCTGCCAAATGCAAAACAAATGACACGGGGATTTGCAAGCGGATTTCTTCCCGTAAATTCTCCTCAGGTTATGCCGAAGGGCCCTCGGGATGGGGGTCTGTGAATATCCACAGCAGTATCAGAACTCTGGGGTTATTGTGACGTGTTTTACTGCCTGTAAGCAGTGAACCCAGCACTATCACCAAAATGAGCTCTTCAGCCAACAGAACTGCATCGATATCATCTGAGCTGGCCTTGGTTGACACCCAAGAGCTGTCTTCAGAATTTTACAGGAGGGGAAAAAAATACTTGGAAGACAACCTTTGCCTACTTCTGTCTATCAAGGAAAACAAAGACCCAGTTGTATCAACACTTAAACATGCATTTCAACTTAAAGTATATGAGCAGTCCCTACTTACCTCAATGGGCTTTGGATTAGAGCCATTACAATTACCAACCACGATTCTCTATTAAGTGCAGCACTGTTCTTTCAGGGGCATTTATGTGGGTGTTTGTATAAAAACACTGTCAAAAGCTAARGAACACCAGTAAATATAAAATGGCAACATTCAGGTTCAAATGTAATGAACTAATTTATTTTTTTTAACACTACATCCAACTGTTTTTCACCACTCACAGATGTCACTGGAACAACTTGAATACAAAAAAAATTGCCTAAGAACAATAAACTACACAGACCAGCTAATATTGATTGCTTTTAAAATGCCCCCTGTTAAACTTAAATAATAGCCAAATCTCACTGCAGTAAATGTACTTTTATATCATTAAATACTAATTTAACAGAAATGTGACTGTGCAATGAAAAACACGAAAACGCCTGAACTGAAAGATTGCCCTTTTTTTTTGCCTTATTTTTCCTGTGTGTTATACAAGTGTCCAAATTAACAACCAAAAGACGAAAACAATAATTTCATATTAGCTGGCCACACAGTCACACAAGCCAAACCTGGGACTAARCTGAACTCCAATACGCGCTTTGCAAAGCCCCCGGAGAGGGGAGGTGGGAAGACAMCCCTCACCACAGGCTCTGGCCACCCTCGATGACCAGATTATGGCCAGTCATGTAGTCCGAGGCTTCGGAGGCCAGGTAGACGACAGCAGCCTGCAGGTCAGTGGTCTGGGCCAGTCTCCCAGCCGGGATATCRGCCAGCCAACGCCGCAGCAGCGGCCGCAGCTCCCGCGAGCGGATCAGTGGCGTGTCCACGATGCCCCTGCAAAGAGCACACCAAGCCAGGGCTTAGCAAGCCAGGAGGAAAAAGGCAGCACCCAGAGGTGTCTGAGATGTTAATTCAGAAAGAAAATAGTGTGATAGCACAAAGGAGATGAGCACGTCCAGCCTGCTCTGCTGCCCTTGCTGAAAGTCATGGTGAAACTTCCAGAGCGCTCCTTTCCTACCACTGCCCTTCTCTGCAGCTTAGACATTTCCCCTAAAGTAAATACACACMCACACAATCTTCTTAGCTAATAGCACAACCCCCTGACTTTTAGTTTACTCATAATCACCAGTTTAATTTTTTTTTTTCTAGAAAAGCAAATACAGCATTGGAAACAAAAGTGCCTCGAATCGGATCTGTCACGGCTTTTGGGAACTGTTGTGCTTTCTACAAATAATGTCACACAGCGCGTTTGTGGAAAACAGACCTACTCCCCAGATGTCAAAAAACAAGGGAAACAAAAGCCAGTGCCCTTCCAGGCACCAGACCCTCTCCACACAAAAAAAKGAGAGGCAGAGATAAGCACAACACGCCCAGAGCAATCCCCCTTAAACCAGCACCTGACAAATCACACTGATTTACCTATCTATCCTCTTGTACATTTATGAGTGATTCCACCATTTACTAAAACTCTGCTAAGTCCATTTTTTTCAGGTGCCCTAAAAGTGAGTGATGCTGCAGAAAGCACAATGCAGGGTGAAGATTTGGCTGGCTTTTCTGACTTTAACTGCAACTGATTTGTCATACTCCTCCTTAACAACATATTTGTATTTTGTGAAATGTATAATTTTTTCAGCCCCTGAACAAATATATTTACATAACTGTGTCTAACGAGAAATTACATTTAACTTCTCAGAAATGACAATAACTAAAACCTGAACTGCCAATTCCACTTCATTAGTGTGGTAGAAATGCATTCCAAATGTTAATAAAAATTCCAACATGCTGATAAATTAGCGCTTCTAAGGAGCATGTGACACCTTGGTTAACATATTCAACCTCAATTATATTTCTCTTCAGCACCCTGTTATCTGGAACCTTTGCTGGCAATCAGAGGTGCTGTTTTTCAGCGGCCAATTTTCTAGATAATGTAGCTTATCAACACTGTGGGTAAACTTGCCAATGAAATCAGGCTGCACTGAACCACACACACGCTAATTGCATCTCTTTTTTATGCATATTTACAGACTGTCACTTCAAAGAAATCAGTGGCCCATTGAGGCAGCCAGTTAGCTGGAAGAATTGCCTCTTGCAAATGAAAATTAGCAAACAAGCTAGTGATAAATATGAAATGAACAAAGTATAAAAATACCCGTTTTGTTCTGAAACTTCATYGGCATCCCAATTTAGACTTCCAAGGAAATAATTTTTTGAGACAAACTGGATTCTGGGTATGAGATTTACCTTTTGTTTTAAATGAAGGCTGAAATCCACTATTTACTCTGTTATGAAGTGGAACTAATTCAGATTTTCCCCCAAACATTTCTGTTTGCACTAATCGGGCAGGATTTAAATATCGCCTTTATATTTTATTGTAATTGTCAATAAAGAGCAGAGCGGTTCAGAACCACTGAGCAACACAGCTCACTTAAGTTCTGGCAACATCACAAAATCAAGCACATTCCAGTACAGGACTGCAGATGGTTTGGTTATTTCCTTCAAGCACAGCCCCCTGCTCTCCCTCCTTGCTTTCCCAAACTCCTCAAGAGCTGGTTTTCTTCAGAGAAAAACGTGCTTTGAGCAGCACACATGAAATATATTAAACTCCTTTCCCTTACGCGCCTCTCACCCTGCTTACAAAACCATCACCATCATCATCATCGTTCTGGCTTTACACTGTCAGGGACCAGAATAAGATCCATATGATTTTCTTTTTTTTTTTTTTTTTTTTTTTTTTTTTTTTTTTTTTTTTTTTTTTTTTTTTTTTATTTTTTTTTTTTTTTTTTTTTTTTTTTTTTGTTCATTTACAGATATATTTTAACCCCAAGGGAATGCAGATTAGGGAATAAAACACACAGTCCTCCAGCACAACAGATTTTGCTAAAAAGAGGACGTTTTTCAATCTGTTCAGAAAAATGATCTTTGGTCTGATCGCTGCAGCCTGCGAATCACCGCTCTGTGCCTCTCGCTGGACCTTTCTTTATGTTCACTTCACGTGGCAAAATTTTAGATGTGTAACCAAACTTCACCACAAATTTTTGTCACAGAAATGAGAAAAAAATATAGCGCAAAACTTAAAAGTTGCAAACACACATACTGATGGCACTATAAATATTAGGCATGTCATTGATACTACACATCTTCTGGGAAAGCTTTGGTGCCAAGTTGGGCAATTTAATGTTGTCGAACCCTTTTAGGCAGATTTTAGTTGGCTCCTAACCAGTTCCAGCAAAGACAACTGCCAATGCATTAATTCCCTACCTCATCTCGTATGCAGTGCTGAGCCTATCAGTACTTTCTGTTGCATGTCAATGTAATATCAAACTGCTGGTTCCTTAACGTTAGATATGAGCATCAATATTTTATTATTGATACACAGGACAATTTGAGACATTAGGGGGAAAAAAAAAGGTCAAAAAAAAAAAGAGAGAGAAAAACAATTGCCTAAAACATTTCCACTTCGAGAGACACATTAGGAAAAATATCACTTACCAGATACTTAACTGGAATTGTTACGTGCACTCAATCCCCAAATGAGAGCAAAAAAAGATTCCATCTGTGTGTAACTTGATTTCTTTCAGATGAGTTATTAATTTGAATGAGTTAAGTACACTCCACTTAATCAGGAAGTGTTTAATCACAAGATCCACTTAATTGGGACATCTCCCAAGGAATTAAGATTTAAGTCCAAAGATACTTACCAGCAACGACTGCTGCTTAATGGGGATAGTAATGCTGCTTAATTGGGATGCCTTCAGGTGATGCTGGGGTGCTCCTCCTGCCWGCTCTGCCTCTCCTTGCCCTGATGGGGTGTTCCCCATGCCTGCAGTGACCCTGCCCATTCTGCTTTCTGGGGCTGCAAGCCTGGAGCAGCRTTGCTTTCCTGCAGCCCCMRAGGAGCAGGGCAAGGTGCAGGGCACACAAAGGATCTTTGCCCACCAGCTCAAACCCAAATCCCTGCAKCCYGTCACTGGGAACCTGGTTCATCCCCCAGGACTGCTGGCCTGGCTGCAAGGTGACCTTAACATCAACCTCCAGCTGCCCATCCCAAAGGTCATCACATTACAGCATTYTGTGTCTTGCAAATCAAGAAGAGGGCAGTAATTAACCCCAAAATTGGACATTGATTCAGTGTAACGGCTGCAGAAATGCCATGTTCCAATGCTGCACGTGCCAAAAACCAGACATCTTCCCGAACCCTTTCTTCCATCTCATCCAACTCATTTCCATGCCCTGGGACCAACAAAGAGATTAAACTGATGCTCAGTTTAAGAGATTAACTGATGCTCAGCCACTGGTCAATGCTCTGTAAAGATCCCCTTTCACACCCAGGTCCCCTCAACTCCCAGATCCCTTTCAGGAAGACTCCAGGACCTTTTTGTTTTTTTGTTTGTTTGGTTTTTTTTTTACATCATCTATGCAGCAGGCTATGAGGTGGATGGTAGCACAAGGACTGAGCACATTTTCCACGATAGCAACAGCATAAGTCAGCCAGAGCATCCAGGGAATCCCAGCCACCTTCTCTCCCTGKGCATCAGGTTTGCCTGGCCAGCAAGAGAAGCCTGCATGTTCAATTTTATAAATGCAATAAATCATCCTAAAGACTCWGTCATAACATTTTATGCATTGCTAACTTTTATGCATTGCTCTGCATAAGTTTTATGCACTCATTAAGAAATTAAGTTGATAAAAAGTGACCAGATAGGAAGAGGGGGAAAAGGCCAAAAGGTTTGCATGGTGAAATAATGTTTAAGGCCAGACTGGAGCACTTGGAGCTTCAGACAGAGGCACGCTGAGAGTGCCTTAAAGCTTTAATGCAACMACGACTGGAAGGGGAAAAGTACTTMARAACACRGATATTTTACTTATCCAGAGATGATCTTGGGTATCATCATGCCCTATATCTGCATCTGTGCTCCTCAAACTCYTGAAAATCCCATCCTCTTATGACACTGAGGCTCCTGCAGGTGTTGGGTACCCAGATCAAGTGGGTTAAAGGCATTCCTGGTTGAAGCCATGTCAAGAGACAATGACACTGATGGGCTCCCATGTTCAGTGGGCTCTGGGGATGGGTCCACACGAGCACTGAAATGCAGGTTCACATCTCACACAGACTGAAGTGAAAATGKGAATTRTTACTCACTCAGAAGCYGATGTGGCTTTTGCTCATGGTGACRGGRGATCTGAGCTCTAGGAACKGCTGCAGGCTCCCTCCTCTGAGCCCTGCTCAGAGTTCCCTGGGCTGCCCCATCCCATTCCAAGCCAGAGCTTGGAATCTCCATGAGGAAAGTTCTGGCTCTGGAGCAGCTCAATCCAGGTTTCCACCTGCATTAGGAAAAACTGCTTTCTCCAGAACAGGGGACCTCAAAGACAGCAAAACATTTGTTGTTCTTGTGCCCTTCCTGACTATCCCTTAAAAAAAGCAACACCTGGACCATCCCTCCCTGTTGTAGGACTTTGAGCTCAGAGCTAAGGTTTAAGACAGGTAGAGATGATCAAAATGCACCTCTGTGTTGCCTTGAAAAGCAGAAAGAGAAGCTGTCTGGTTTTTTTCTGTGCTCTGGCACCTGTCTCCAGAAGAAATGTAACTTCTCTAGATGCGAGAGTTTGCTCCCAACTTGCCCAAAACAATGCGTTTTGGCCATTCAGCATCTCTATTTTAAATTTATGCAAGCCCCCTGGAAATGGGTAATTCCTCCTCTAAGAGCCTTCTCATCCGTAATTGCTGTGAATGCAGCACAACTCTCCCACCTCTGTTGGTRCAGATTACCAGAGTGTTTCCAGACACAACTCCTGCCAGGTCCTGCTGAGCTTCCCTAATTCCCTTCATCTCTGAAAGCCAGTGTAAATTCACCGGCTGTGGGAACACTACTGCAGCACTGCTAGCATTGGCATGGGGAAAATCCCATTAGGAAGTAAGAAGCTGTTGAAAGAATCTGTGGATCACATGGAGCGACGGCTGGAGTCACTGGCATAATTAGTAATAAATAATCATAAGGAAGACAGCTAGCACAAGCAAGGGGAGAGCAGACCGGCAGTAAAAACAGAGGCACTTGCCATTAAGCTCTGTGATTTTTTTTTTTTCTTTTCCCCCCTCCACTTTGTGGATTAAAATATGTAATTTGTTTTCCCTAATTTGATGTACATTATTATCTTCATTATTACAATTTAACTCCTGGGTTAAAATCCTGCCCTTCTTACTTACTCTGATTGACTTCAATGGTCTACAGAATTTGACCGCTTCCAATTAACGCTATCCACTTGGGTTTCTGCTCAGCACTATCATGCACTGCTAATTGTTTAATAAAATGACTGGTTGGGCATGTGTGTGAGAAACAGGGAGAGACGAAGTGGATCTGGCAGGAAAAAACTTCTCTTTGTGAATAAATGACCTAAAACATTGAGCTTGAAATCTCTAAAAATAAGGAAAATGTATTTTGTAATAAATATATATATATTTACAAAAACTACACCTGGCCTCCTGTGACTGTCAGATCTGAATGGTAGCTCAGTAACAGCAATAAAATGCAGCTTTTAAARTGCCTATATATTAGTCTCAAGTAAAAAGGGAAAAGAAGTATTGTCTATTAAGTGTCAAAAACCCTTTCTTTAACCACAGAAGGCTTGGACAGACTAAGGAAATATTTCATCTGGAAGGGAAATGCTAAAAACTACCCTTCAAATTAYTGGAAAACCTATTATCAAATGCTAAAACCTCTCCTTAAATCCCTGAGTATACACAGCAACAGAGCAGGCTCGGTTCTAAGTATTTAAACCTTTGTTAAGGAAAAGACAACATAAAAAGGGATGCAATCCACCTGCTAATTAGAAACTTTATTTGCTGAGATAGTGTTCATTTGAGCTTTGTAGAACATTTCATTCCCTTTGTAGTTTCAAAATGAGACTACATTTTACTTACGGGGAAATGCAGTTGACTTTTACTCCTCTGTCAATCCACTCGGTTCCCAATGTCTGTGTTAATTTTACGACCCCGGCTTTGGAGGCGTTGTACGCCAACTGCTTCTGTGGGTGAGGGACTGCAAGGGATTCAGAAGGAGAAAATTATTTATTCTTCCCAAATTAAGACAGATCAGGCACTACACAGACAACTCCCTGCATTGAGATGAGTTATTTGCCCTTTTCCCAGGCACCAGGTGAGGAGCAGCAAGAATTCAGCCACCCGAAACACAAAACCCTAAATATGCATTTTGCCRTCTAACAGTTTTGTCTCAGCAGATGGGGTACTGGAAAACAATGGAGAAAATTAAAATAAAGGCATTTAAAAGGTCCCATATTTGGGCAAAGACAAAAGCAATGTATTAAATGTATACAAGCGATATTTGACTCCTCTGAAGRAAGATAAATAATCATATATACACATGTACACCATATACACATATCTGTTTATATGCTTTASACTGTAATACTAATAAAATATATTATATAATTATAAGATAGCAAATAATAATACATCTAACATATATTATGCATTCTATGTTATGTAATATATTAATATTATTTATAATATTATATGTGATAGATAATAYATGATGTGATAACTGAATGTAACGTTAAATTGTTTGATATGACATTACATGATATAATACGATAAAAGTGCTTAACAGATTTTATATAATATATTATATATAGCTTCTTGGAACAAATTATTCTCCCTAATTTTTAAATTATCTATAGTCTGAAGCAAACACATCTTATTATCTAACTGGTGTTTGTGTGAATGTGAACGCAGGTGCATCCCAAAAATTCAGAACACCCACCACTTTCAAAATCTGAAGCTTTTGAAAATGTTTCAGAGATGTCACATGTCAGTCAGAGACARAAAATGATCAGCTTGCTAATTACAATGTTCAAGCTTGTTAGTGCCGAGTGCTCGGGTGGCTCTGCCCCTCTCCAGCTCAGTGAAAGCTACTTAAGGACAAATCCCCAGTGGGTGTAAAGTGCTTTAAACCCACGGGAGTCAATCCAAGTCAGTCCAGGTGTTGGGATTTACACCCACAATGTGTCTCTTCTTGGTCTTTTGTGGCTGCCATTAGGACTTCATTAAACAAATCCAGAGCAAAGCATCAATCCATAATTAGCTCTGTATCAGCACCGAGCTTCACTGAGCAGCTGACTCTGATGGAGGGGGAGTGGGGGCAATCAGGGCTAAATATCAGTACTCACAAAGACAGGCAATTCCAGCCTGTGGGGCTGGATAATATGAACTCTGGAAAAAAGGGAATTACTGGGTTTGTGCCAGGCTCAACAGCCAGACCCCAACTCACAGCATTTTGATTAAAAAAAAAACATAAGCAGCACTGGTAGCTGGCATTAAACTGGTCTTTATAAACCAAGCTGATGCATCAGTTCTGTATCACTCCCACCCATGGCATCCCAAAACACTCACTGCCGATTCTGACTTAAACTCCTGGCTTTGAATATGCCAATGTAAAGGGTGGAAAGACTGAAAACGAGTTACCCAAACTCTGAAAGAGCCAAAAGCACTGCTGCAAACTACTGAGCACGTGAACAAGGACCTTTGCCTTGAACAGAGATRTTTGTGAGCAGATTTAAAGCAYACACATGATGGCAGCAACARTTAGAGGGGTTTTTTYCTGCAAGTGCTGCAGGTTTGCTCAGAATTCAGAGGCCTTTTCCTTGCTACATTTCATACCACGGCCCTCCTCTGCCAGCATTTATTCAGTGCTCATTTTTTGTTCCATCTGAAATAATTTGCATCTTGACCAGCAGAACTGCTGTGCCCTCTGTGTGTGCTGCTGCCCCCTGACGCAGCGCGCCGTGGGGGCTCTCAAAGAGATGTGGAGCACAATTTCTTGATTAATTGCCATGCATCAGCTCCAAGTTACATACAACTTCGGTAGTTAACCTTGTAACCTCCCAAAAGCAGTTCTTTGCTAAACTTTCCAAACATGTCTGTCTGTGATAAATCATTTTGGTGATCCCTCGCTAAGAGGAGAGGAGTTCTGGCACCGGCTCTGCACCTACAGCACATCTGGGTGAGAACAAGCCGCTGCAAGCTACAGGAATCAGCTCCTGATTTGGGGTGGGTGATGAGACAGAGTTATCAAAAGTCCTTCCATGGACTTCTGTCTTTATAAGAATATCTGATGAAGGCAATTAGGAGGATGACATTTTCCTCTGCTGAGACACTCAGCCACTCTCAGTTGGAAGAACTCAAGGAGAAGCCAGCATTGTGAAGTTCTGGGGATGGGTGGGATTTCTGCAGCTAAGCACCCCACACCACCGCCTTTTCCTTTACCTAAGGTGGTCTCTTACASACAGAAAAGCAAATCTGTAACCCTCCAAACTCATACAAAATGGGGCTTGAGATTAAAGTTATGCCTTCAACAGTGTCACAAAAAAATCTGTATTGTTTAAGGCCCCTGGGAAGTGAGGACATCACTCCTGTTCAAGATGGGGATGAATGAGAAAGTGGGAGAAAATTCTGCCAACATTAGCTGTATTATGTTTTAAACACTTTTGTCCTGATTTTGTCTGGAATAGGGTTAGTTTTGTTCCCAGCAGCTGCTGCAGTGCTGAGCTTTGGATTTAGGATGGGAATAATGTTAACACGCTGATGGTTTAGGTGTTGCTGAGCGGGTCTTACTYTAAATCAAGGACTTTCCAGGGCATSATGCTGCCCTGCCAGCAAGGAGRCTGGGGGCACAAAAACCTGGGAGGGGACACAGCCAGGACAGCTGACTCCAACTGGACAGAAGGATATTCCAAATCCCRTGGCATCATGCTGAAAAATAAAACTGGGTTGAGCTGGGAGACAGCCTGGGCATCGGTCAGTGGGTGGTGAGAAACTGCACCGTGCACCACTTSTTTTGCATTTCTTTTATCCTTATYATTATTTGCCCTTYCTTTTCTGTCCTAAYAAACTGTMTTTCTCTCAACCCACAAGTTTTGCCCCTTTTTCCCAAATTCTCTCCCCCATCCTTGGGGGCAGGGAGGGCACTGCTGTGGGGTGATTGCTGCTGATGGTTGTACCACAACAACCTGACACGGCTTTTGCACTTTTGTTTGCTGCACCAGCTCCCAGCCTGACCTTGGAGCAGCCCCATCATGTGAATGAGAGGTGCACACAGAGCAGAGCAGAGCAGAGCAGAGCACTTCCCACTGAAGATATTCAAAAATTACAGCTCTGAGCTACACCTTTGTGAACCGCCGAGCCGCTGCTGCTGGAGCGCGCGCCTGGAATAATTCCAGTGGAATACCAGAATCAAAATGCACATATGCAAAATGTATGCAGCTTATCTTCAATTAATTAAAGCTGATTCTGAGCAGTRTATCTGGGAAAAATCACAAACAAAAACCTCCCTATCCTGCTAAGTGTCTCCTCATTTTCCTGTATCTCTGAGGAAGGACTCAACCTACAACAACAACAAAAAAAATATCCCCTAACTATTTCTAGAAACATTTCATACTATGCCAGTTGGCCAACATACTTAAATAACCAACCAACCAACATATTTATTTAACATTCAGCAGATGGACATGATATGAACATCGTGGTTTTCAGTCGTAGTTTCATAACTACTAGATTTTTTCAATGCCAAGATTCAAACAGGTTCAGAAGGTAAAYGCTTCTCTCCATCTCTTAACTTCTGGCCTAGCATGCATTAACTTTCCCTGACATTTAAATGCATCTTGGGATGACCCYTCCAGGCTGCTCCCAGGGCTGCTTTCCAATGTTCATTCCTGTTGCAGGATTGGTGCTGGCCTCAAATGAATCCCCAGGTGGATCTCTGGACTTGGCTCTCCAGCCGAGGAGGTGCTGGGGATGGGATGGATGGGAATGGCATCACCTCCCAGCTCAGCAGAGCTGTGCCAAGCCCCGATGGAAAAGCTGGAAAATGCCTCTGCCTAAGCAGAGCAGACCACTGCTGGGCTGCAGCAAGGCTGGGAGCTGCCTGCCAAACCAGCAGAGCCCTGGCTGGTACCAATTCCCAGAGCTTCCCAACTTTCTCCAGGATGGACTACCTCCCAGGAAAATTTGCTTTGTGACAGTGACATGGATGGTGACAGCCCAAGCACAGACCAGAGCCCAACTGCTCAGAGCAGAGCAGGAAACCCTGCGGTATTTGAAATTTAAAGCCCCACAATTTTTTCAGAACTAYTTTCTTGGGAAAGCTACTTTCTTTACAAAGCTGGGCTGGAGGGATGGTGTTTAAGCATAAGTAAAACAGCTGGTAAAGACACTTGAAAAAAACATTAACAACAACGTTATAAATGGATTTTTGAAGAACCATTTAAAGTTACTGTGCAATAAACTGAGTAGAATGTCATAGAATGTCAAACTGGGCACAGTAAAAAYAAACGTTATTCCGAAGGAAAATAAAAAGACTGCATATTTATGTAACATTCAGCAGATGGACATGATATTAATACAGGGGTTTTCAGTTGTACTTTTATAGCTACTAGATTTTCTTGCCTAGCTTGGCAACCCAAGGCACCATTTGATTTTTGGATTTGGACAATGCTGCAACAGATGTCCAGACCAATAAAATAAATTCCTAAAGGGCTATGCTTAATTTGTGTAATTGATCAATTTTTGTTACATGGGCTTCAGCTCAGCAGCCCTCCAGATTAGCTCAGCAGTAGGGATTTCATTCCATATGTTACAATGGTTTATTGGGGCTTTTGATGGCACTGCTGATTCAGCAGCACTGCTGCAGGCACCTGTTGGCAGTGGGAATGTGATAAAAAACATGGGTGCTGGGGCAAATACTGGCACAAAAATCTTTTGGGGTGGCTTGTAAGCATCTTGAGGGTTCAACTTCCCAAATTCTGCCAAGGAGTTTTGCCTGGAGCAGCGTGGAGGGAAGCAGCACCTCTCCCATGGGATCCCTGCACCAGAGCTGGAGAAGGTGACTCCGCCTTTTCTATAAAAAGTGATAAGTGCTCTGAAACATCGAGGAYAGATAAATGTTGAAAAATGATATCAATAAAAATTCTGTAGTACATTTCCTCTAATATGAAATGTCAGTGATTTACTCCTTCCCAATACAGGTTTAATTGATTCAAATAGCATCGGCAGTAATTAAAATATGGATTCTGAAGCACAACTGTTAGCTCTCATCACTCACCTATTAAACTTGCCATAGATGCTGTGTTAATTATCTTCCCATATCCTTGATTCAGCATAATGCGGCCTGCAGCCTGTGACAGAAATTAAAGGAAAGACCAGTGACCCTTTCTGTGATTGTGCTAATAATGACATGATAATAAATTAGTCTTCACTTTTCGGAAGAGTTGATGTGCTAACACATTTTTTTTTAAGCACTTGGTATAAAAACTTGGTATAAAAATGGCTGATGCAGGAAAAAATCCCATTGCCATTTCACACCTCTTCACTGTTGGCAATATTTTTTTTCAAAATAATCACTGATGTTGGGAATTCCTCCATCCAAGACTTCTGGTTTTCAAATAACCACCCTTCAAAAATTTTTTGACCATTCTTTGACCTGATGCCTGGGCTTGGGTAGCCAACGAGTATCAGCTGTATATCAATTTTTTAATATATTGACCAAAATCTGTAGTTGATATAAAGCAAATCTCTCCAAAACTCCACCAAAACTAGGACCAATTCTATTGTGACAATTATGAATAAAATTTAATTAGACCTTGAGATAAGACTTAGAAAATTATTTCCCATTTGCAAAACAAGCCAGTGCAGCATTTCACACTTACTTGGCAGCACAAAAACAACCCTCGTAAATTAACATTAAAAGTTTTGTCCCATTCCTCCAGGGAAGTGTCTTCGCTTGCAGAGTTCAGGTTGATCCCTGCGTTGTTGCAGGCGATGTGAACTGTGCCCCAGCGAGCCACGATGGCATCCACCATCCTCTGCACATCCTCGGGCTTGCTCACATCTGCTGCCAGGGCAAGGCTCTTAATGCCTGCATCGAAACCAGAGTGATGGAGTCAGTGCAGGAATTCAGTGGGAAATGAAAAAAAAAAAAAATCTATTCTATTATTATTATCATTATTATAAAAATCTATTATTGTTTTTTAATTCATATATATTTTTATGGCTGTATTTATATACATAAATATGTATTTATATATATATATATATATATGTATTCCACCTTAATTAATTTCTCCACAAATCGTAGCAAAAGATGTGTTTGTTCGTGCAATGCCAYCATAAAGTTGCTGACTGGAGCGCAGGTGTGGGAGCGGAGGACGAACCTTGGAACACTGCACCATCTTCTGTCCAAACCCTCAACTGCAGCTTCCCCAGCTCTAGAGATGTTTTCCTTACACCGGGTCCCCTCCAAAAACGCTCTAGAAATCAAATTAATTTGCCCCAAAATGCTCTCTGGATGAATTACAGCACGCAGAGAGCTGAGAGCCTCAGACAAAACCAACCCAGTTCCAGGTGGGAGTAAAGTGGGAATACCTGCACAGGTTTGGGGGTCACGGTGCCTGGGGTTATTTATTGCAAACCTCACTGCCAGAATAAGGCAAATATTTGGAAGTTAGGATATTTAACAAATTTGAAACATGCAGAAGTTTTGCTTTTTGCCCTGAAAATAACCCAGCCACTGACTTTTGCACCAGTGCATTAATAACTTCATTTAATTTATTATAAAAATCAGCTTTAAATACCCTTTTATTAAACAATATAAGAAGCCTGCTGATGCACCTGATGCCACTGGGATTATATCCATCCTCAAAGCCAGACAAAGCTACACCAGTAAGGACTGTGGTGAAATGGGTCTTAATTAAGGAAGGAAGGAAGGAAGCAGCCACTGGGGTTGGACCATGGATCAGCAGTCTGGGTAGGAAGTTACAGCTGTTAAAGCGAGATTTTTTTACTTCTGTATAAATGACAGATTTGTTACACATTGGTCCTTCCAATCGTTCTGATAAAATATTTAAAAGAAGGGATAAGCCTATTCTAGAATAGGAGACTCTGCCAAGATGAAGCTGAGATGGAGGCACCCAGGAAAGCAAGGCAAAGCAGGAATTGCCCAGAGGTGGGTGAATAAAATGGCAGAAAAKAGRAAAATCATGGAAAAAAAWTCATGGAAATTCATGGAAAATCTCCTCATCTTCAGGAGCCTGTCAGAGTGCACAGCCTGAGGTGGTGCCACTCTGGGGTGGGGGACGTGGGAGCTCCTGTCCCCTTCAGCAGTGAAACAATCCTCTTGATTTCCACGGCAGAGAGAAAATACAGACAACTAAAAAATGAATGCACGCTCTGCCACCAAACAAGACCTCTCATTTTATCACAGGTTTTATGCTAAATATGCTGAAAGAACCAGAACAGCCCCACGGCCCCTGTTGTTCCCCCTAATTGTTATCAAGACAAGTAAGGCGCAGGGAGTTGCTGCAATCTTTCTTTTTCAATTTACAGACAGAATGGGTGCGAGCGTGTTACTAATGGTAACAGAAAGACTCTTCACCTGCCCTCCAACCCTCACCCCGTTTAGAGCTTCATCTCATAGGTCAGTTCATAAAAACGAGACAAAAGGTGCCACGTGTGAGTGCCTAGAGAAGAAGCAGGGAAGCCACGCTCACTTCAAACCAGAGTCCCACACTCGACCTTCATCAATTCAGCTCCTGCACTCTGAGAGGGGGAGGAAACCACTTTCTGTCTCTYCACTGTCCCCCAAAACCACCTGTTCAACAGAATAAATAAAACAAATCACAGGAAAATAGCTTCAAATCTCCAGACACGACCCGAGGCAGGGAACCCAGCCCAGCACCGCGCTGCCGGGTGTGTGACGGGGCCAACGCTTCTGTGGGGCTCCTGGAGGCACTTTTGGGATGAGAGGGGCACCAGAGGGGCCCAGTGGCTCCATGCTGAAGGAATTCCTGTGCCCAACTCGCCCGAAGTGTCCTTCTGCAGGGACACACACACGTCCCCTGCCACGGGCTTCGTCTGCGCTCCCTCGCAGTAAATGGAAGTAACACGTTGCACGCAGACGAGAAGATCAGGAGTGACATTGCACAAGGCATTTGCATAGTTTACAGTGAAAATGCACATTTTAAAAATCCCATCAGACTAATTCTTCCCTTAGGGTAGAGGCAGTGATTCCCCCTGAAGACAGAGGTGTGTGTAGTGGAAGGTAACCCTTAGGATTTTTTGGTTGTGTTTCATCATTTTTGGTTCTTCTGTCAGGATCCATTAGCGACTGTTGAAAAAGGTATTCACACAGGATCTAAAAACAAAGACCCCTGTAGCCAAGGGATGTACACCCGAGCTGTCTAGCAAAGCTAAAGCTGAGATCACAGGCGTTCTGATGTTTAAAACTCATCATGAAATGATGGCACCATCCCAAAAGGCAGCAAAGGGCTCCTTGGTGTAAGAAGCAGAGCAGCTCTAAGCAAGCTAAGCGAAATGTTTTGAAAAAGTATCAGTATGGGAATGACTTGGGGCACTGAGCTTCCAACTTTGAGTTAGAGATCTACAGCCATAGAGGGGGGAAAAAAATCACAGCCCCTTTGTCCTTATTACAGCAGGAAAAATACGTATTAATGTTATGATTGCTTCAATTTACTCATGTGAATATTTTGAGAGTAAAGCTAGCTGAACCTTTTTGTCAAAATTTATTTCCAACAGAGCATGATTCTTCTTTGAAGCCAAAATGTTTCATGGAAACATTGATTTCAACAAAAAGTTTTCAAGGGAAGGCTTCTGAGGTCCAGGCTAGACTCTCTAGTTACCTCTGGAGAGAAAGAGATTGAAAACCTGACCTTTTCAGATCCTTTCCAAAAACGGGCATTTGGATATAATTCCCTTTCACAAAAGCTTTACAAAGTTTGGGGGCTGTTCCAACAGGGAACGACAATAAATGTGAAACCTCAAAACCCATCATGAGATGGAAGAGACGTGCCCTGACCAGCTGCACTGGTCAAATTGATAGATAATATTTGACCTCAAAGGATAAAGACGTGTAAAGAGTGAGAAGTGAGATTTTTCTTTACTTTAGACTGCAATAATATTTGCTACGCCTCGTGACCTCTCCGACCGCATTTTGGAACAGCCCCCCACCTCCTCCAGCGCTGAAGGAGCAGAGATGTAGGACAGCTATTGAAGGATGGATGATCAAACTCCTGCTGAAAATGCCCTGGAGATGAGTTAGGTTCATTTTCCAATAAGCTGTCAGCATCCAAAGCCTTGTGGCTCTCTCAAGCAGCCCATTTGTACCCGAATAGCTCTGCTTGATATGCAGGAGCTCACAGGGAAAAAAATGTCCAAAAGGCCRGTTAAGGTGCAGGGCACAGCCACTTTGTGCCAAAACCATATGGCTCCCRTGCACAAGAGAGTGAAAAGATTCAGGGAAAGGACTGGATGACTCAAGAATTTGTAATAGGAGCTGGACACTTTCTATTCCAGGTTGTAATTTGGGGTCAGAGCTTTAACCATTGCGCTGACACTCAGCTCAAAGCGTCTCCTGCTTACCAGAGCTGGGATTGTGCAGACAGGGATGTTTTCTTTTAAATGTTCTCTGGGCAGGCTCAGGAAAGTGTCAAAGTCAGAATGACACCACTCCTCACCCCTTCCTGAGACTGGGTAAGATAAATACACCAGCAGGAGCTGGTTTTGCTGGAGAATATGGTTTCTAATGGCYCGATCCCTTGCAGAAGCCAGAGAGGAAACAAATACTGGTGACTTTATCCAGATGGGAATGTGAAAATTTCCTGGGTAAATCTCCATCTCTAAAGACAATGAAGTACTGAACTTCGAAGAAGGCTCAAGTGCAATCCCAAAAAGGAATTATAAAATGAGTAATACTTCCTTTTTTCATCATTAAAATTATATTTCCAGTTTTCTTTTTCCCCTTTACAATTGCAGTTTAGCACGGCGCTAGGGGGAAATTCATTTTTATGTTACATTTTCTGKTTTTACTGCTAAAACAGAAGTGGCTTGTTGAGGATTTTACCTCTTATTTGGGAYTTTACTTATTATGTCTATTAGTACTTTGTTCCTATACCTGACCTTGCATTCATGTTTGAAAGAGGCCTTGAAAAAGGATTTGTCTTCAATTGGAGGGGACACTGAGAGGTTCAGAATGACCATACAAGCACCTTATTTTGGTGTTCTGGCTCATGGCACAGACACCAGGTCTGGAAGAGGGGGTAGGTGAGTTTGTAGGCTGATCTGTCACTCACAGCAAAGCCCGAGGTGCTGCACGATTTGCTCTGAGCATCACCATCTCTGCTCAGTGCTGGTTGTAAGATCTCACTTGTACCAGGTGCCCCTTCTCTGCTCCTGTCAGCCACAGCTCACTGCTCTCGGCACTTTTGGAGAGGAATTTTGTTTGGATCACTCGGCCTCTCTGTTTGAGTTTMTATTGATCAATAACTCTTGCAAACGCTGCGATATCGATGGCTGCTGGGACAGCACTGACAGGGCAGGAGAAGCTTTGTGCTCACAGCATGGAAATCCTCTGTTCTAACCCATTCCCCACCAGGGCTGGATGGGAGGGGATTGCACAGCAGAGAAGGGTCAGGTTTGAAGAAGAAAAGCTGCCGCATCACAGCGCCCATGACGCTCAGTGCTTACCTTTGAGGCTGAGCTCGCACRCCACCGCTTCTGCCTTGGCCAGGTCCAGGTCCACAACAGCCACYTTGGCTCCAGCCTCCCCCAGGGCATGAGCAAAGGCTCTCCCGATGCCCTGCCCTGCCCCTGTGACATAGGCCACCCTGCCATCCAAACGCAGCCGCTCCAGGATGCGGCGCCGCTGACAGCCCCAGAAAACGTCATCCCTCAGCACTCCTTCCTGAAACAAGAGCACAGAGCACAGTGAGGGGCAGAGCTCACTGACAGCTGCGAGGGACTCTGCTGCTGAGGAAAGGAAGGGATCCATGTCTTCTTGGCCCATTAACACCAAAAAGTATCGCTAATTCAAGCCAAAAAGCTCCCTTATCTGTACAGACAKTAATATCAAATAAAGCACTGAAGTGCCAGACAATGGAGCAGAAGGGCTTTGGGGAGATGCTCCAACCACTCCACTTTCAGGAGAGAAGGGATAGCATTTCCTAGCTTTGTTTCCCATAGGAGATGGATTTGGTACAAAGTCTGAGAAGTCGATTGATTAATCAACCAGTTATTTCATCCCCTGAATGAAATATTGCCCAGKGCCCAGSTGAGAGCTAAGAACAAGGTTCCAARAGYAGGATTTGGGTCAAGTAGAGTGMAATCAAAATATCTCCACAAGGCTGGTGTGCAAATAAAGATATCAGCCAATAACTTAAACCAAGCTGTCATCTAATCAGCTGCCATACATCATTTCCCCCTGACTGGAACCAAAATGTAAAACACAAGATGTTTAAAACRCTGAGTTTGAAATGCCAGGAATTACCAGTGGGTGTAGCTTTGGGAGTGCTCAGAAACTGCAAAACAACCGGGATGTTTGGGTCTGGCTTTACTGAGTTAGGCCATAGTGATTCCAGTGGGAATTTCATAGCAGCTGGATGATGCCCACTACATAAACCATCGTTTCCATGGAACAAGCAAAATCCAAGGCCATGAAAATATCCAGCTCAGAGAGCACAGAGGGCATCCTGTGCTGCCTTTGGGCAAAAAAAAGATGAGCTACTCCACAAATATTGTACTGGTCCTCAGCTCCATCTTTCCTCACTCCTCAGCGAGGGAAGGATGGGAGGGCACCAGGCACAGACACCTGGGGAGCAGCACACCACCCACTCCAGAGATTCATCACAGGACCAGCTGATCTAAAAGATCTTCCAAGGAATCAGCATTTAACAGCTTTAGTGTAACCCTGGACTGGTGAGACTAAAAGGTGCCAAGCCCTAAGGAGTCAAGTCCATGATCACAGCACCACATTTGGGTTCTCACCACCAAACCCCCAAAAATTTTTTTGTCCTTGTCCTTGGCAGAGTCAAATTTTTTCCCAGAAATGCTCACAGAGAGGAAATGCCCACCTTGGATTCRATCACTGCATCTGGAGGCACAGGGCTCCTTCGGATGATGCTCAGTCCATTCTGCACAGGTAAAATCACCTGCAAACAGAACACAGCTCTCAACTGCTTTGCACCTGAATTTCTGCCACMCAGATTCCACTGATGTGAAGCCCTCAGGCCACAGGAGCTTTTCCCCAACTCCTTTTCTTTAGCTGAAATTCTCTCTAACACAAATGCCAGGCATTTGTTTTTGTTCACATTCCTCTTCCAAGCTCATTGCTTACACAAATACCAGGGGAAAAAAAATGCAACCTTCTCTCTCCAGTTTCTAAAGCCACAACATATTGTTTGTGCATCCTATTACTTTTGRTTATTTTTCTCTTCTGCTGGAGCAGGACTTTGCTGACTCCTGTTGTGCTGGTGATGCCCTGCAGCCCCCAGAGCCTTCAAAGCAGAGTGGTGATTCTTCAGTTGTGCTGTAGAGCTGATTATTCACTCTTAAGAGCTCTCCTTTTATCTTGTCTTTAACACTCCAGAAGATGCAGACAGAGCAGGGACCACTCCTGAATATAGAAACTCATACCTAGAGCTCGAGTGAGGTGAATTATAATAAAATCTGAGTTCATTTTAGGTCCTTTGGATAACGGCACCAACAAAAGAAACATTTTAAAGAGTGCTTTGYAAAATCCATAGATACAGCACCACGGGCACCTTAACCAATGGCATTGCACTAACCTGCTCAACACGAGGATCTGAATTAATCACTGAATTTAATTTTCTGACAGCTAGTACATTTTCATCTGATACRTTCTCCAGGTAGACTTGTCCTTTCATGAGTGTATTCTCCACACAGATCACTGCATCCATTCTCAGCAAGTGGTTATCCATGACAAAGCTGTAGTACTGAACAGCATTCCTTTGATCAGCATCAATAAAGACTATATCAAAGTGCTCGTCCTCAGCATGTAATGCCTGGGGRAAAAAAATTATGTTGGAGAAAACACTAATTATTTACCTGAAAGTTTAAAGTGCTGCCATTAATGTGTCCTTTATTCAAATCCCAAGCCAGAGGAAAACTTATTCTCTTGAGGTAACACTGCTAGAATTGCTTCTGGAGATCTTGGGAGTTTTCCACACTCTGCAAACAATCATTCAGCAACAAATTCCTGAACTTCYCAAGGATAATCAGGATATAAAAGAGGGTGGCTCATCTCAGATTKTGTTGTTGAAAGTCACACTAGAAACATCTGCCTACCTTGACTCAAAGCAAATTGATCCATCAGGGCAAGACTGGCATCAAAACCTGCCACTGAGGGGCTGCAATAAGTTCTCTCTTCTCAAAAGAGTAACTATCAACAAATTRAAGAGTGGCAATTATATCAGTCTGGGGGAAAAAAAGAGGCATAAGGCAGATCTGGGAATTGCAAACTACTGTGTCCCACTTCAGTAGCAGGAAAAGRGTTGAAATCCCAATTAATAATAGAATTATAAAGCACATGAAAGAACAGGTCACGATAGAGATAAAGCAGCACAGCCCCTGTGAAGGAAAATGATGTTTCTTTAATCTAAAAAAACGCTTTGGATGGCTCAGCAACAGAGAGGATAAAAGAACTGGCTGCTATCATCTAATTGGATTTTCAGAAATGTGGCACACCTTCCCTCCAAGCAGGCTGCTGATGATAATGTATAAAAGTGTTGATGGATGACCAGATGGGAGCCTTTACAGCCTTCTCCTGTGGCAGTTAATGCACTCGCTGCCCAAGAGGCTGCTATKGAATATTTCAGATTCCATCTGGGACTATTTAACTGCATCTGCGTGCGTTGCAGTGAAACAACAGCTCACCCACCCATCTCGGCGAGCAGAAACGCTTTCAAGTCCTCGCATTTCAAGGGAAAAGAGACACAGTTCTGTTTTCCAGAACTCACCATCTCTACCAAAACTTCTAACAGTGCTTCTTGCATCCAGATTTCCCTTTTTTGTTGGGAGACATTGAGCACATCGAGTGATAAACCATCCCTTGGGAGGTACCAGCAAAAGCATTGACAGCATCAACAGAAAGTGAAAAACTGGCTTGGTTTGGGGAGYGAGGTTGATGGCTCCCAAACAGAGATTTCAGGAGCCTTTCTGAGGCAGGGATTGTGTGGATCAGAAAAGGAAACAGGGGAAGTGGATCAGTGAAGCTCTGAATTCCTCTGTCAGGCAAACTCGTGTCTTTGAGAGCTTGTTAGTGGTGAGGGAATTAAGCTTGGGTAGTCACATTTAACTGCAGATGCTTGATAGCACAGAAACTCTGCCAAAAGCATTCATGAGCCCACATTTAGGACACCTTTTGATACCCCAGTATAATGAAATAAGACCTTAAGGCCAAATATATGCTGGTTTATAATAAATGYAGCAGAAACTGGGACATCTGGATTCCTGGGATTCATCCTTTCATTTCATGGGCAGTAAGAAAATCCTGCCCTGGCTCCCTCTTGAGCCATATTGGTGGAAAATGCAGGAACATTTCTGCTACTGTGGAAGAGCATCTCATGGCAGGTTGCACCTCAGTCAGCCTGTCCAATGYAGATACTTCAAGAAGGGTCAGAAGATGAAATCTGGGTGGAGGAGCCTGTCAGGAAGAGAGATTAGAGGTCTCACTCCCCAGGGAGAAGAGCCAAAGCCACATTCAAGTAATTATCATGACTTATCACTACTTTCTGACTTGTAACCTTCCCGGGTGGAGGAGGTGGGGGGCAGGCATTCAGAAACAGATGTGCCCATGGCTGAACATATGTTCCTCCTGCTCCGTGGGATGGCTCCCTAATGAAAAAGAATCTCACTTTTATGCTCTGACTTCATTAGGTCCATATGGAGTTGTGCAGCTCTCTGGATATTAACTGGACTCCTCATTTCAGCTTTCCTTCCATACTGCCCACCTGCTGACAGCTGATCTCCTCYTAATCTGTCTTCTGACACAGATAAACCACCTTTTAACATCCCAGCATCCATCCCAGGAGGGTGCCTGGGCTGGATGTGCCCCCAGGGCACACCTGGCTTGTCCTTGCAGTGCCTGGGTGTGCCAGGCCATGGTTCCTCAGGCATTTCTCCTCTGCCACTTCACTGAGTCCTGAATRGGCAGCCAGAAGGGTCATTTGGGCACGTTTTCTGTGTTCCAGACACGTAAAGAATGGCCTGAGTCTGTGCTGCACCTGCCATCACTTGAGCTTCTTGTCTCCACAAGCTTCAAAATCGCTGCTGAGTTTTCCATAGTTAGCTAGAAACACCTCCAGGGCTATAAAAGGAATGCATGGAATTCTTTGAACCAGCCTTGCCTCTAGAGCAGCCTCTGCCCAGCAGGAAAACAGCCCCAGGGAGAGCAAAGTGCCCTTTTTCCTGGAGCCTCTTGGCCAGCAAAACACGGGTGGGATTGACCACCCTGGCCCTCCCAGCACCAACTGACCTCACAGCACTCTGGAGATGCCWCTGTCCTCTGCTTGAAGAGAGGCAGAGCCCAAATGCCTCCAACTKCGAGGAAAGCTGAGATCCAGAAGGAAATAATCTGCCTGCAAATATCCTGCTGAAACTAATTTCCTGAGTGTTTACAGGGCAATCCCWGCTCCTTGCTACAGAGTCATCCTGGATGATAACAGATGGCAGAGAGAGTTTTAATTCAGAGCAAACTTGGCTAAAATTAATGCTTTTGCTTACAGTAAGACATTAACTTCCTTCTGGATTAAAAAAAAAAGTGTAACACTGCATTCCATCAGGGAGATGCACCAAAATGACCATGAGAAGGGCACAGCAGCACTGCTGATGGATAAGCAAAGGATCAGGGAGAGGATATCCCGAATAAAAACATGAATGAATCTTCTGCCAAAGCTCAGACAAAACCCAATTGGAGCCCTGAGTGGAGACAACACCGTCACAAGGCACACACAAACTCAATCAGAAAAAAAAAATAAAATAAAAAAAATAAATAAAAAAAAAGACTTCCCAACTCCTTTGATATGGATCATACAGTCAGCATATTTGTAAAAAAGATGTACTCAAAACTTATTACCTTTCCCGTGCCTTGTTCTTCACCTAAATGTAATAGCAATCCATCCTTGGGGCGCCCAGAATACATGAAAAAGTAGGGTTTCCTTTTAAAACACCATCAGAATATTTTACTGCGTGTGGACATACACTCTTGTTACTCCTAAACGCTATTCTATCGAGTACAGTTTATATTCACCAGCAAAGCCAAATCTCTGGGGAAGCCAGGGAGGGAATGCAATTTCTAGTAATAACAGCTCACAACAGTGAATACTATCCACTTATCCCCACAATTTCCAGCTATTTTGGACTCCTTTCTGAATTAACCTTTCATATCAAAAGGAGCAATTCTAGAGCACACTAGAGACTCCGACACAATTTCATGCATAATTTATTCACTCAGTTCAACATTAAACGCAGAGTCCTTGACTTTGTCAAGGTGGATTCTGTTGGCAGACTTCACAAGCAGCAAAACAGGAGAAATGAGATCTGCAGCTCAACCTCTTCACCTATTCTGCCTGCTAAAAGGAGGGAAAAAAGAAGAAAGCAAACCCTGACATGCTTCCACAATGCCCTGCAATCAGCAGAATCGGCTGCAAACACCGTGTTATTTTTTTTTTTTTTTTATGCTGCATTTTCAATTTTAAAATGGAAGGATCAAAATAATGGATGGGAATAATTTCCTGATAGTTTTGCATTCCCTCCAGACTCAATCCCACATCCATTGTTCATCAAAAGTCCACTGGGAATTGAGGGAAGCTCTTTGTGCAGGATCAGGCTCTTGCTGGCAGCAGATCCATGGCAAGGCACATTATCCAGGCACAGCTCAACAGAGCTCAGGCTTAAAGACTTTGTTGGGAAATGTTTATAAAGCTGGCCCAGCACATGTCGARCAGGTCACTAATTCCCACTGAGGACAGCTTTTCCTGAGACTGAGCCCACAGAAAATCTTCCCCTCGGTCCACATTTTATAATATTTTGAAAAATTCCTGAGGCCCTTGGGCACAGAGGGCTGTGTGATGATCTGTGTGAGCTCTGTGCTCTGGTGGGACCTGACCTGTGGGCAAGGTGGATTTTTATCATCGTGCTTTCCAACACCAGATGAACCCCACACCAAATGCAACCCCTGGGTGGAATGGTTTTCCACCAGAAGGGAGAGATCCTACACCTCGTGGCAGTTTGGACATGCCAAATCACAACTCCATGCAGCAGGAAATGAATGCCCTGACAGTAGTCAACTATGGATCACAGGACATTTTCATGCTCTGAAAGGGCCAGAGCAGTGAGGTAAATCCTACTCCCAAGAATTGTACTGCTGCAAGGATTTGAAGAGAAGCAGATAAATAGAAATCCTGCCCTGTTGCACTCGGTTTAGAAGCAAAATCCAGCAGATGAAAATCATCAGACACTCCAAAGAGCAAGGGGTGGGTGACCATCTCTGCCCTCTCCAAAGGGACAAGAATGACACCTCGGGCTGCAGACAAGGACAGCCCTTGGCAGAGCTTGTTCCAGCTCTTCAGAATGTCACTGTGCTCTTCAGCAAATGTCAGCCAGCTCTGCTCTAGAGCAGCCTCCCCACAGAGCAGGGGGGACAGAAATGTTCTCCAGGAAGCTGAGCTGTGAGAGCCCTGCTGTGCCACCCCTCATTGATCCCTGCCTTCCCTGCCCAGTCCTCCTGCCTTTCAGCTGCCCAAGGGGAGCTCCCTGACCCCTCTCCAACCTAAAATGGTCATCTGGGGAGGAAAAGGCACCGTGCTGTCCACAGCCCGAGCCTCTTGCACAAATTCAGCTGGGCAAACCACAAGAAGCCCAAAATGCAAAGGCACCAGAGATGCCACAATTCATTGCTTCAGCATTTACAGACAATCCTGACCGTCCTGACAGCAGTGACAAAGCAGCTGCCACAATGAGCAGCAAAGGTTCAGAGCCCAGTGCACAAACCCTGCACAGAGAGGTGTCCCCATGCTGGGCTCTCTCCTGCCAAACACGAGCATCTCTGTTCCCAACAACCCCCAGAGGTTTTTGAAGTCCCAAACACCTGCAGAACTGGGGTCAGGACGTGCCTTCATGTTGCAATTGGAGGATAAAAAATCAATTGCAACATTCTGTTTTAAGGATTTAATTTTCATGTCTTTGCTCCCTTCTTTAATCTCTACACAGCATGTACTCTGCCTGCCTCTAGATATTTTAATTCAGTCACAGTAAGTCAGTTGCACAGAATGGGCACTAGAGAGCAACAGCAATTCAATTAATTTCACACTCACTGCGGGGAGCTGGGATTTTAAATGCTGCACATTGCAGGTGATCTGTAACATTCCGTTTATTCATACACTTGCAAAGCTCTTTGTTTCTTTCTTATCAAACTTGGAGGTCACGGAAACCAGAGGTCAGAAAGCTCCTGGCCATTTCATTTTAGGAATAAATATGGTGCCTGCTAACGCAAATAAAGTTACAATCAAGCTCASACTGACACATCCAGATTGAAAAGGGAATCAGATCAAATTGATTTGTATTAATAATGGAAAGGCTATTTAATGAACCTGGTATGGGCATCACCTGGCTCGTGCTGGATCCTCAGCAACGTCCTGRAGATCCATAAACTGGAATTAAATGTGAGCTGCCAGCAATCATAGGATTTCTCTTTCTTGGGATAAAGTCAAAAGTCAGAATGAAACAGGCACAGCTAATGCATTATTTTTCCGAGGCTTATCACATTGCTCTGGAAGTGAGAAAGTGGGGTCTAATTCCTCTTTTGGAGAGTTTGCAGCAGGAAAAAAAATAGTGAGAGGTTTTGGCAGAATTATAAACTTCTCCAGGACTTTCCCAATTCTTGTGAACATTGGGAGCAAGCTCTCCTCCTCAAAAGCTGGCTCAGAGGGTACAGATCAACTCTTCCTGTTTTTTATATTTGGAATTAGGGACCCCAAGCAGAGCCAGCCCACATTGAATTAACCTGCCATTGCAGCCTGTCAACCTACGCTGAGAGCCTGTRATTCCTCTGATCAAAAAGCTGCAGGATTTTAGTTAAAAGGGAGAAAAACTGCCTTGTRTGTGACAGAGCTGCCCCATCASACACTGAGGATAAGAAATAACCTCRGWGCAGGAGTGTRTTCACACATYTRCACRCAAAGCAGGGCCACCACGCAGCACCKTGTGGGCAGAAAACAGAAAACTGCCTGAAATTCCTCCCCAAAACTCCCCTTCCACCTTTACCTCCAAGGTGTCTGCCACTGGTCCCACTCTCATGCTGATCTTTTTGCCATCTGAGGAATAATCAAACGCTTCCTGGCTGTTCACACCGAGGTACGGCGCTTCTGCACACGCGAGGATTTTGCCATTGTCTGGCAATTCCTCTGCAATAGCAAGGATGCTGCAGCCTTTAATCTTGCCAATTAATAAAATCTTCCTGGCTCTGATCATATGGACAAACATCCTAAAAAGCYGGCCTGTGGAAAGACAAGGATGAAAATTTGAAAATGAAACCGTGAGAAAGGCCATACCCTGTTCACGATGAAAATTAGATGTGCCTTTTAAGTGATCATTAAAAAAAAGCCCCTAATCTTAAAACACTCTCAAATAAGGGTTTAACAACAGAATCTGACAAAATTTCATCTAAAATGCAGCTAAAAGACAACAGAATAAAAGGACTGGTTTTAAATGCAGAACCTTTATCATCAATGCTGCTATTGTTCAAGTGCTTGTTAAATAGTGCTTGAAATATTGCATATTTTAACATTYCCCCCATATGAAAATGGCTTTGAGATGGCTCCATATTCTTTCTGGAATCCAGTATTAAAAAAAAAAAAAAAAAAGAAAATCACTACATTACCTTGCATTTGCTCTTAGAGTCATTATCCCTAGACAGCACCATCATTTAAGAAATTTATCATCAGTGGTGTCCTTCGAACAATGTATTAGTGTAATAGATTATAAGAGTACTTCACTGGGATGATGTATTACCCCAAAGATGAGAACATCTGGGGAGAATGGATTTGGGAATAGATTTAGTGTAATAGGCTTTAYAGGGGATACAAACCTGGGAATTGCTACTGCTAAAGGGGCCGTGCTTGGCCACAGCCACCTCCACCTCAAAAACCACATAAACCCCTTTTAGAACCCAAAACAGAAGTATTTTTCCCTTCCAAGAAGGGTGATGGTCTCTGCTGCTCACTGAGGGATGGGGCTGACACATTTGAGAATATAGGGGTACAGGAGGGCACCAGGAAAACCCAGGCCACAGGAAAAGCAAAGCACACAGAAAGCTTATATCTTTCTTTTCAAGTAATTTTCCTCATTTTCTGAGCTTTTCCATGGCATTCATCATCTCCTCACTCAAAAAAAAAATAAAAAAAAAAAAAAAAAAAAAAAAAAAAAAAAAAAAAAAAAAAAAAAAAAAAAAAAAAAAGCAGAGGGTGATAACTTTAATTTCAGGGACAACGTTTACACCAATCTGGTGCAATTTTACCCAACTTGCCATTCAAAGAGTCAGAGGCACGTGCTTCCTGCAGCCCAACTCTGCTGTCACCTCCTTCAGCATCCCCTGGGATGGGGGCAGGTGAAGTTTTTCTGGAAAAAAAAAAAAAAGGACATTTCAATATTATGATAACAACCAAAATCTGAGAGTCCAGCACAAAGAGCAGCAGCCAAGAGGGAACCCCTGGAAAAGCTCCATTTGTGCATGACCATGAAAAATTAGCCCAGAAGCATCTCAAGTATCCTAAATTCCAGTCCTAAGAGGACCTGGAAATAAGCAGATCTCAGTGCTGGCAGCAACCCCAGCCCCAGGGGCTTGGGAAGAAAGGGTCATGGAGTAAAGGAAAGAGTTCCCCACTGTTCATCCCAAMAAATTCCCATTTTCAGCTGGTTCCAGACAGGCCTCTATCTGCTGGTTTGGAGTAAATTACTCTGGTTACCCTGGCCTGGTTTTGTTCAGTTCTTCAATGATTATTTTTGTTTCAGACAAAAATAAAGTTTCRTAGCAGAACAGAAGAAACGATACAAAATCTAAATTTTTTTACAAGACAGGAAAAAAAAAACAAAACATTTTTCCTCAAAGTGCTCAGACAAGCAGGGTTTCTTCAGATGCCATTTCACAAAAATCAGGCCTGTGACAATGTCTCTGGATGAGGTGAGATGCTGCCTATTACACAGAGAAGGCAACAGATGACTGGAAGAAGCCCATAGCCTCCAGACAGGTTAGATTACCCCATCTGAAGAAAGGAACCACCAGAAATGGATGGTGATCATTCTGCAGGCCAGAATTTAGGGCCATTTCAGCGGGTTTTCTCACCTCCAGCTCCCCCCCTCCACTTCTCAGTAAAATGAGAAAGAATTCATAACCCGTGTCAGCCACACTCAGATAATCCAAGACTTAAAGAGTAGAACATTTCATGTAACCTCTTTTCTGCCCCTCACAAATGCTTTAACAACTTTAATAAGATAATGTATAGCTATTATCCTACAGCAAGTGTAAGTCAAACAACTCTCAGCTATTATTTCAGCAACAGAGCGAGCGCTCGGCGTTCCCATAATCCACAGCCTGGAACAGTTTACACATTGTCAATTTTAGACAGAACTGCCTTTTTCCACGTATCAAAATGTACACTGATGAATGGGAATTGTTTAGCAGACCCTCCATGGCTGGGTAATATACTGTGGCTCAAAAAAAAAAAAAAAAAAAAAAAAAAAAAAAAAAGAATAATGAGTGTATCAGTTGGACTTCTGAATTAATGATACCTTAAATTAGTTTAATTAATTAGTTTAGTTACTGGAGTAATTTAGTTAGCAGATTAATTAATGTTTGTTGAGTGCTCAGAGATAAAAGCTGCGTGTAAAGGCTGTTATTAGAGGGTGGATCCAGACGTGCAGGTTTTCCTCACTCTTCATTTATCCCAGCACGAATTGGATGCAGGGGCTCACTCTCTGAGCCTTCCAGCAATKGCTGTGTGGAGGTTGGTGTTCCCCAGGATCTGCTCCAGCACAGACACTCTCAAAATCAACAAAATCAAAATCCCMAAATCAACTGGGAGAATATCTGCCAAAATTTAGAGTTAAAGCTTTTAGCTGTCACCTCCTCTCGCCCAGGCTGTGGACTCACACATATTTTGCTGTGTATTTGGGTGCACATAACTCTCATTCCTCTTCCCCCACATTTCTGGCATGTTCTAGGCAGAAAATCTAAAACAACACATCCATCCCATCACAGACAAAACACAAAGGCTGCAAAGGAAGATCTGCACCTCTTGCAAGTTGCCATTGCATCCAGGTAAGGGTCCAGTCCAAGAGCAACATCGAGAGCTTTTTGTAAGTAATTGCTGAGCTGTTCAGGCACAYGAGAGTCATTGAGGGCTATTTCTTGGGCTTTGAGAAGGTTCTCAGCAATGTGCCCAGCTGGGGTTTCTGAAATGGAAATTAAAAGGAAGAATAATGATTTTGTAACTGCTCAAATCAGTGGAAGTGGAATTTAGAGTACATAAATACAGGTGTGCTTTTTTAATATATAAATATATATATATACAAAATACAGGTTTTTGAAGGACTATGAAAACAATACTGAAAACCTTTCAAAGCAAAAAAACCTTATACTCCCAATACATTTTTTGTCACATGCACTTTCCCTTTTCCCCCCTCAGAGCTGATTGAGGGTAAGAATGTTTTAAACACATGCATTTTGCTTTTAAATCTCYGAGACAAACACCAAACAACTGCATACAAACCCCATCCCTCCAGGCAGGATTTTCCTTGGAGAAAACAGAACRCTTCCAAAACTGCTCCTGCAGTTTGCCTGAGATAGAAAAGATGCAGAGAACTGTAKAGAGTGAGTGAGAAGAGGACAAATGACATCCCTTTTGCTCCTGWGGCACCAGAAAAATGAAGGGAGACTCTTTACAAGGCATGAGGGACTCTTTACAGGATGAGGGGGAATGGCTTCAGACAGAAAGATTAGATATTAGGAAGAAATTCTGCACTGTGAGGGTGGTGAGACCCTGACTCAGGTTGTCCAGAGAAGCTGTGGCTGCCCCTGGAAATCCCTGGAAATGTCCAAGGCCAGGATGGACAGGGCTTGGAGCAACCTGGGATAGTGGAAGGTGTCCCTGCCCATGGCAGGGGTGGGATGGGATGAATTTTAAGGTCCCTTTCAACCCAAATCATTCTGTGATTCTCTGAATCCATTCTGTGATTTACATCTCCTCCCAGTCTCCAACCATCAGGGGCAGCCTGTACCTCTTCCAGCAGATTTACAARTAATTGCAATTTCAGAAATCACCTTCCCAAAACACTCTGGTTTGACTTCAGCCCATACAAATCGAGAGGACCCACGCTCTTTTTGCAGCATTTTCACCCCCATTGAGGGAGCATCCCGGGCTCTCACTGCACATCTGGAGAATGCAGAATGCACATCTGGAGAATGCACATCTGGAGAATGCACAGCTGGAGAATGCTTGGTCAATGGACACCAAACCAGAGCTTGGGATCAGCTCATCCTCCCTGCCACTCACTCCGAGGCGTTTTGTTAATGTTAAAGGAGATAAAACACGTTTATAACCCATGTCAGCTTCCAGCAATGATCGTGYTATGTCTCAGTAACGGGTTCCCCGTGTCACAGAGGGGAGGAAACAAGCCCGAGCTCAAGTGTTTTGTAATCTGTGTTACAACACCCAGGGTGCTGCAGGGCAGGAGCAGCCCTCCATCCCCGATTATACAACATTTCTGTTTTTTTTTTTTTTGCAGCCTGGCGATGCTTTGTGCCAACAGCAGAGGTCAGAATTGCCCTCGTTTATGCAAGCACCGGACAAGTCGGAGCAGCGCTCGGGCCCGATGCTCTGAGCACTAAGGTGAGCTAAACTTTACGTAAGTGACGCTTTTTTTAAGGTTATTCCACGAAAAAAATGCTTAATTTCAGTGCATTCTTTTACACATAAGTACCACTTTTTTTAAGGTTATTCCATGAAAAAGTGCATCATTTCAGTGCATAATTTTACGCATAAGTACCGCTTTTTTTAAAGGTTATTCCACCAAAAAATGCTTCATTTCAGTGCACAATTTTACACATAAGTACTACTTTTTTAAGGTTATTTCACCAAAAAGTGCTTCATTTCAGTGCACAGTTTTACACAACCCCAGCAAAACTCCTGGATTATATTAAGCACTAAACTGAGTTGCCTGATTGCCTCCCTGTGGCTCTGTGGATGCACACAAATAATCTCTTCCCCTTTYCCGTCTAGCTGAGCATTGTCATCAACRGGAGAAAAGAAAAAGASCTCRCTCAGAGCAAGAAAATGCTGAGAATGGTCCTGAAAGAGCAGGGAAAGGCTGCTTTGAGTCTCCAGCAGTTCCATAAAGAAAAATAAGGTGGCAATTCTTAAAATGGACCATTCTTGCCAGCAGAGGATGGTTCCCAGCAGCTTCCTGGGGAGGTGCTGAGAGCACAGCCAGCCTGATTTAAAACTAAGCTGGATATTAAATTGCAGCTTCTACTCTCTCTGAAATCAGGCACTTTTGGTTCACACCAAAGTCAGGAGGTTGGACATGTGGGACMTCAGTGTSCCTTGAGCAGACAGGCAGTGCAGGRYCATGGAGGGAYCTGCWGTGCCASAAACRAAATTAAAAATCAAAATTGTGCTKGGATGGCACRTTTTAGGTGGGGAAAAGAGGAGGACACTTTAGTGGTTACAGGGGGATGTCCGGGACAAGGCACAGGATTTGGCAAAAACAAAGGAAAGACAGGAGACCAAAAAGACAAAATCTTTGGTTCCCGTTTTTGGGCTGTCCTCATTTCACCTTCCAGCCSTCAGATCTGTTTTGCAGCCCCAGCAGGGCCTTCCAGAAGAGCCCCCGTTCCCAGGCAGGGCAGAGCACGGACTCTGATCCACCTGAGCCCTTTGCTGCCAGACTGCTCGGTGCTCCAGTGCCAAGCGTTTTGGCAGGAGCTGCCCGGTGCTGAGCACTTGGAAATCAGTCTGTTAAACCCTTCCTAAAACGGTTCCAGCCACCACATTCACCACAGGCACCTTGGGCACTGACAGCAGCTCATCACAGCCCTCAGCTCTGCCTTGGTGAGTGAACACATCTGGGCACATCTGGGCACAAGGTGGGCTGGCAGTGTGGCCAAAACCCCGGTGCGTGGCTATCAAACATTGCAGGGGTACAAAGAACAGAAAGAAAAGCTGAATATCCCCAGTGCTCCATTAGGGAGAGGAATTATTAACAAAACAAGCATTGTGATTCATTAGAAATGAGCCACAGCCAAAGCTCTCCAGGCACTGTGGGTGCCCACCACCCCACCTTTCCCTCCTCCTGGGATCATCCTTCTCCCTCCTCCCCAGGTTCCAGACCCATCTCCCGTGCTCAGCCTCTCTCCTCTCCCCAGTTAACCCATCCTCTGCCAAACCACAGATCCTGCAGGTCCCATCTCTGCAGGTTCGGTGGGGAGCCAGCACCGGGGTGTCCCCTCCTGCCATTCCTGGAGCTCCCCACCCCGCACAGGGARTTTACCTGAAGGGCTGTGCATGTTCCTTCTTGTCCCCCGGCCTCAGAGGATGCTGCGGTGCCTCTGCTGCCCCTGCACAGCCCGAGGTCGGTGCTGGGTGCCCTGTGAAGGGACAAAGTCTCCTCCTTCCACCGGAGAAGCTGCGCGGGGAGGATGGCCCCGGGCTGGGGCTGCACCCAAACACCGGCAGCAGGTGAGATCCAACAGCATCTGACATGGAAAAAGCACAACAAAGGAGCCGACTTTTTGCTTTACATAAGGCTAAGTTCACGTCCTTGCCTTGGGAAGCTGCTGGCTCTCAAGGAAGCAATTGGCAGTTTCGTAACCTTCTAGTTACATATCACAGACATGCCCCGGCTAAACCAGCAGGGATGGGGCCAAAAATGTCCCAGGACTCTGAAAACAAAATTATCTACAAGTGGTCTTTAGCCACATGGTCACCACTGCCCYGTGGAGCTGAGCATTGGAGTGACCCCTGCTCTGGGCTCCAGGTCTCTGCCCTGGCTGGAGAAGGTTCTGTCATTTGGGACCAGTTGATCTGCACCCAAAATTGCAGATGCACCCTTGGGAGCATCCAGGGTATCCAAAACCTAAGGTGGTTTGCAGCAGAGCTGGGCAGAAAGGGCTTAATTCCTTAAAGTGAGGAATTAGAGCTCTGGAAGAGCTTTAGGATGGAGCTGAGATGGGCTGGGCATCTCCTTTTCACTCAGATGAAACACCAACTGAAGCCAGCAAGGAAATTTGGATTCCCCCATAACCAGAACAGCATCTTTCACCTCTGGGATGTATCACTTTGGGTTTATTCGGTCAAGAACCAACTTAAAGTACCTGCAAAGTGTGCAGAGAGGGCCCAGGGCTGGGCAGGGAGGTGAGCAGGCTGGGGGAGCTCACACAGGGCTCTTGGCAGCCCCTCTGCAGCACAGAAAGTACAGAGATCTGGCAGTCACTGGTGCTGGCAAGCAGCTGGGCTGTGGAAAGTTAATTTGTCAGCTTCTCAAATGTAACAGAAGACATTTCAGTGCCCCCCAGAATAGAACTGGGGAGTATAAATAGAAAATAAGTAAACGCACATGGTGAAAGAGTAAAAGAAAAGCAAATAAAAGAAATCTCAATGCTGAGTGTGTTGYTATTAATTAAAACAAATAAACAAGATGAAAAGAATGGCCTCCTGGCATACCTAATATTATTCTGTTTCGTGATTTAGTAAACAACAAACTGCATTAGAATTACACTTCCTGCAGAAAGCAATAAAAATTGTGTTTAGATTGGGAGTTAAAATTCAGACAAGTATTTGGTAAACAGGCCTCGAGCTTTAGTGTGCCATCTAATGCACACCCACTGGCTTTGAGGTGACTTTGGGCAAGTTGTTTYACTTCTGGGACTCTGTTTTGTTCTTCTACAGCACGGGGACACCAGGCTATCCCCTTTGCAGAGAGTTTTGCCCTCTGCAGATGAAGCCAGCGGCGAGGATGGGAGTCAGGAGCTGGCCACTGCTGGGAGCAGTGCTGCATGGCTTTAAGATTGCTCTGGTGCCTCTTTCCCAACATAAATTTTGAGATAGATGAAGGTTCCAAAGCGAGTTTGGCTGAAATTAAGCCTTCAAAGCAATGACACAGTCTTGTCCTATGGGTTCCTAAAGACCCGTTTTATTCCTGCCTCTGCTTTTACATCTGCTTTTGGTTTTCTTGATCTTTGTTTCTGAACAAGGACAGCTTTCAGAAACACGGCTGAGAAGGTGGCAAAGATGGGTTTGTGCCTTCAGGCACTGCTGRAGAAATCAAAGGGAGATCTTTCCTGTGCTCAGCACACAGAGCTGCAGGCCAAGGGAATTGTTTGTGTGGCAACSTGAGCCCGGGGCCCTCTGAAAACCCCAGCTGGAAGATCATATGGAAAAGTGAATTGTGCATCCCCCAGTCATGTGGGGATCAAAACTCAGCTCARTGCCTCAAACAGCCCTTCAGGAGATAAATTCCCTCTGATAATTTTTTTAAGCCCACCATAAAAGTTGAAATATATATTATATATATATAGTTTTGTTCCTCAATTCAAGAGAATYCCAGGAATGTGAGCTCAAAAGAGGTTTAACCAGCTGGTATTGATCCCCGTGCTCCTGCTTCTGTCTCATCCCACCAGAGCAGCAGCCWGATCAGAGGCTCTGCTCAGCACAGGAGGCTCCTGAATGATGTGAAGAATCACACCAACCRCCTTTCATAACTTTAGATTTGCTGTAGGGCATCGTGTTGGAAGYTAATGCATGCACTCTTACTGTACCTCTTCAGCATTATAAAACCAGCTGATTACACAACCCCATCCTGGTAGTCACACGTGTCTTCAAAACGCTGCTGCCACCCCAAACGTGCATCCCAGATTAGGTAATCTCGGTTTTGTAAGGAGCGTCTCACATGGAGAGGAGCGCTCCCCTCCCAAAGCCTGGTGACCCTGGAGCCTTTAAAAAGCACCTGGAAGGCACCCAGTGATGGGAGATCTCTGGACAGGGAGATTTCACCTTCTGGAAGCATGCTGGTGTCCGAGGAGCCCTGTGTCCCAGCAGYGCCAGCAGCCACCATGCCCCAGGAGCCGCGGCAGACGGATTTCCAGCTGGTGAGGGTCAAGAGCACATGGTGCCGCRTCAAGAAAGGAGAAGCCCTTTCCAGTGACGAGGACGAGATCACTCTCTCTGAGGCAAAAATGTGAGTATAGGAAGGAGCCTGTGCTGCTCTGCCAGCCCAGCTGGGAAATCTTCTTGGTGGGATGGAAAAACCACCGTGGGTGCCATGGCGGCTCCGACCCGCAATGGCAGAATTACAGAATTGCAGAATTAATTACAGAATTACAGAATTGAATTACAGAATTACAGAATAGTTCAGTCTGGAAGGGATCTTTGAAGGTCTTGATGGGCAGCCCTGTCCAGCCTGACCTGTGGGTACAACCATCCTTGGTACAACTCTCAGTATGGCAGCGCGGGTGGCTGCTGTGCTCCTTGGCACAGCTCTGAGTTACAGAGGGAATTTTATCCACTGCTTCCGTTTTCATAGATGGGAAATTCCTTTAAACTTCTGAAAAGCTTACGTAGGGACATCTGTGTGCTGCMCTTGGGCTCTCCTTCTCCTCTTCTGTGAATCTGTGTGTACAAAATCTCACGGGCAGGCACGGGAGATGGATGGGTTTATAGAGGTGGKCACAGACAAATGGAATAGGTAGGAAAAATAAACTGTCACTGACAGGAGCAAAACCCCTAACACATCTCTCAAACTGCAGAAGCCACCTAGTGCGCTTCAGACAGAGCAGAGAGACAAATTTCCCCCAGGGATACAGATCTTTGCTGATATTACATCTCTCCTGTTAATTATCTTTTAATTACAGGATACTCATTTTCACGAGCACATGGAGCCCCATTCATGGTGCAGATCTTTCTTAATGCAGCTCTGTTTTGCATGTCAGAAGATTTCTAGCCTTTGCCATGCCCAGATTTTGATRGCACAAGTCTGACCCTTCTCTCAGCCAGGTCAGAGGGATCTTCACCAGCACTGGCAGAGGGCAGAGCCCGGGCACGAGCATCACTCAGGCAGAGCAGGACTTTGGCAAACCCAAAACCAGCCTGCTGAACCCCAGTCAATAGAAGGGTGAACCTAGAGCYCAAAAACACCCAGAAAAATCCTCAGCTGGCCTATGCTCCCCCAAGGGCACCTTCAGCCCTGAACTCGCTGTGATTTTCACACAGCAGAGGGGTTGCAGAGGGTCCTGGTTGTGCCATCCAGCACCCGAAGCTGACTCCACCAGCGAATATTCCMAACCTGCTGTCTCTGAGCAGGGTCACCCACCAGAGGTGGATGCACATGCAGTTAAAGCACAGCCATAAGGTGGATATTTGGTGCATAGAAATGTACACAACGATGCTTTTTGCAATACCACACTTGAAAAGCCCAGATGCAATTTTCTGGAAGGTGCAAATCCTCCTGGTTTTCTTTAACAGCTATGAAGGTTAAGGGCAGACTAAGAGACAATTTGGTAAAGAAAGCAGAGAAACATCTACTTCAACCTCTAAGTGAATGCTCAGGCATGTGAAAAGAAATTGGGCATGTAGGGAAATCTGATTATCCCATGAGCCAGCTGCTCACTCAAAAAACAAAACAAAGGCTCACAGAAACTTTCATTTTTTACTGAACTGCAGCTCAAGAAATGGTCTTACATAAAAACCATTTTGCTATTTCTTTCTGCTTGTTTTGTTTTTCCTCTTTTGATTCCCAATTTGGTTTTCCCCTGTCTTGCCCATCCCACAGAAGGAAGGGGTTTAGGGCTGCGCTTTTCACTGGTTTAGATAGATAATAAATTCTGGCTTTTATTTATCCTTGACAATTCAAGCATGGAAAAGTTTCCCAACCCCAAAATAATTTTCTTTTCCTCTCTGGGTGCCTTTCTTGTTTCTATCACACCTATTTCAAGGTAGAGTTCCACTAATTCAGCTAAAACACTGTGGAAACCCTGTTCTGAATGGAGTATAGCACTGTGTATAGATAAGTATAAATTAACTCCTATCACCCAGATATATCATCACAGGATGCTTTGTCCAAAAATTTAGAAAATATTGGCAACCTCYTCTCATCCCCACTCCCTTTTTGGAAGCTGAAATGGTTGGGTTGGGTCTTTTTTTTTAATGTGCTTTCAGCTTCTAGCATGAAAAACGTGTTCCAGCCCTTCTTGGTCGGTATCTTTTTAATGCCAGGTAGGAATTGAGACATTTAATTCATCACTAAGACCTTGGAGAGCTTCTCCATGTATGAAATTTTTGAGCCCTGAGTCCCAGGAGGGTGTTCCACCCTCAGCCCTGCAGTGCACGGGCAGGAGACTCCACATTTTTCACCTCCCAGCTACATCCTTAAACCAGCTCAGACACGCAAAGGTCAGAACAGGAATACACTGATTCCAAACCGTGTTTTTCTGATCCTTTGCCAGAGGTGAGTGCGTCTCCGAAGGCGGGATTTCCTGGATCATCGAAGCTCCCATCTATTTTTGCTACAAAGTAGTAGAAACCTACAACATTCTGGAGCCCTCTAACAGCACCCTGCTCTGGGGTCACCTCACCGACCCCCAGCAGGCAGAGCTCGCTGCCAGCAAGAAGAAATTGCGGCGCTTCATCGTCATCGACGAGGTGGTCGACAAACTTTACGGCACCAAAGTCAGAGAATACTTCGAGGAGAACAACGTSCAGCACAAAATCCTCGCCCTGCCCACCACCGAAGAAACCAAATCCATGGACTTGGTGCTGAASATCTTGCACGAGGTGCAGAAGTTCAGCCTGGACCGGCGCACGGAGCCCATCATCGCCATCGGGGGCGGCGTGTGCCTGGACATCGTGGGCTTGGCCGCGTCGCTCTACCGCAGACGCACCCCCTACATTCGGGTCCCCACCACCCTCCTGTCCTACGTGGATGCCAGCGTGGGGGCCAAGAATGGGGTCAACTTCCTGCAGTGCAAGAACAAGCTCGGGGGATACACCCCRCCCGTGGCGAGTTTCCTGGACAGGTCCTTCATCCAGAGCATCCCTCGGCGGCACATCTCCAACGGCCTCGGGGAGATCTTAAAGGTATGAACTTCACTGAGTGGTTTGGGTCAGAAGGGACTTTTGGTCCCCTATTGGTCCCCCCCTATTGGTCCCCTATTGGTTCCCTATTTTGGTCCCCTATTGGAACCCTATTGGTTTCAATATCTCTGCAATAAGCAGGGACACCTTTCACTAGGTCAGGTTGCTCAAGCCCCATTCAACACATCATTGAATATTTCCAGGGATGGGGCAYACACCACTCCTCTGAAAAACCTGTCCCAGTGTTTCACCACCCCCMTTGTAAAAAATTTCTTCCTCAAAACTGGCCTGAATCTACCTTCTCCCAGTTTAAACCACTATCCCGTGTTCTATCACAACAGGCCCTACCAAAAGTCTGCCCTCATCTTTCTTACAAGCCCTTTTTAGGCATTGAAAAGTAAAATGTGCAGCAGCATCCATGGCACTGAAAAAACAACTTAGAGAAATCGAGGTAGGCCATCAATGCTGCAAAGGGACTTTTAACTCTCATTGAGTCCATACAATATTTTTTACAGCTGCTGAATTTATTAGAATATCCCTTACACTCAGTGTCCAGTGCTAACCATGAGGAGGAAATGCCAAAACTCACAGCCAGATGGAGACACAGCAAAAAACAGGCAAGAAAAGCCTCATCTTTCCACGGAGGCTGATCCATAACACTCTGTAATGAACTCCTGGCAGAGAATCTGAGGCTCATTATACTGGGGATTAATAATCTGCAAGATCATTTGCACCTACCTCACTGGGTATGTCGAGTGTGGTCAATCAATCTCCCGCGAGGCAAATTCTGCTTCTAAAATTACCTGGAAAGTGCACAGTAAATGGCTTTATGTCTGGAGAGCTTTGGAAACTTTTGATAAAGCAGAGTTCAAGCTATTAAAGTGTATTAGAGATGAGTTCATCAGCAGCAATTTTCAGTGCTTGCACCGTAAGAAATCCCCAGGATATCTGGAGGTTTCTGGCAGGCACTGTGAAACCCTCAGGTCACCATTCCCCACTGCAGGAGGGGGCCAATGCCTGAGTCAGAGGGGAAAAAATATTCTTCTAACAAGGAAATCACTTCTAAACCTTCATATTCTCCACATTGAAATGTCTTCCTCTCTTCCATCACCCAAAGAGAAAATCCAAGGATTCAATGAGAGCTGTCCTGGGGTTGGCCACCAATCTCCCTGTCCTGAGGGTGGCCACCACCCAGTCTCGAGTTTCTTTCCAGGCTCACAAACAACCAAATCTCATTCCAAACCACTTGCTGGGCTATAGGGAGCATTAGTAAACCCCCAGCACAGGCAGAGATGCCCAGAATCAGGGGAATTTGCACACCAGTGTTTCTATCACTCTGCCATTTCACTCAGCAGTGCTGGCACTGTGTGACACCAGCAGGTCACATCCCACAGGGACCTGCTGAACAYACCCCAAATGCATTTGTGCTGGCCAGGAACTGTGTCTGCAGAAACACCTTCTCAGCTTACAGGGGTAGAACTTGTCCATGTTCCACACATGCAGGTGTTCCTGTGCTAGCGAATAAAAAATGTTATTGCAGTCCAGTCTACTGATAATTATCCTTAATTACCTCTCTTGTTTTTTGTCTTAGATGGCCCTCATGAAACACAAAGGGCTGTTTGACCTGCTCAAGAGCCATGGAAAATACCTGCTGGACACCAAATTCCAGTCCTGCAATGGCCTTGCTGACCACGGGGACGCTGCGCTGCAGACCACCAGGATTGCCATTGAAACCATGCTGGAAGAGCTGGCYCCCAACCTCTGGGAGGATGACCTGGACAGACTGGTGGATTTTGGCCACCTCATCAGCCCAGAGCTGGAAATGGTGAGTGACAGACTTTATATTGTGACATCCACTTCAAATATAAAACAAAAAAAATTTAGTGGGCAGCATGAAAAGGATGTTTCTCTCAGCTCCTTTTGTGCAAAGGAGATGAGGGAAACTCCAGATTTGCAATGCTACCMCAGATCACCCAACACACCAGCCTGGTGTCCAAGGGACCCCTGCCCATTTCCCCCACACTTCCACCCATTTCCAATTCAGAGCTCAGACCAGTTGTTCTTACTGGGCTTTTAGTGAAGCACAAAGACAGCCAGATTTCAGCGGAGCTGCTAGAAATTACCAACGTGAGCTGTGACAGCACAAAGGCATGGAGACCACAGCCCATATTCCTGGGGAGAGATTGCCATTGAGGAATGAGGGGGGAAAACTTAGACCTTATCCAACATTCAGAGCCCTTTCCTTCATTGCATGGTGCTCCATCAGTGATTTAGATCCYGGATCCCTATGGGAGATTTTAGCTGCAATTAATCCCGTGTAAAACAGATCATCCTAGCACCCCATAAATCACAAGACGCCAACATCCATCAGCCACAGTGAGTCAAACATTGATTTTCAGGGATGCTTTCAGAACCAAACCCTACTTGTTTCCTATTTGCCACCCACCTGTGCTGTGTTGCAGAGGGTTCTGCCGTCGCTGATGCACGGGGAGGCCGTCAACGTGGACATGGCGTTCATGACGTACGTGGCGCACGCTCGGGGGCTGCTGGGCGCCGAGGAGAAGGAGCAGATTCTGCAGTGCATGCGGGGTCTGGAGCTGCCCCTGTGGCACCGGGGCTGCAGTTGGGCCCTGATCCAGAGAGCCCTTCGGGAGCGCCTGAGACAYGGCGGGGGCCAGCCCCGAATGCCCCTGCCCACCGGGCTCGGCGTGGCAGGTACTGACCAGACCCTAAAGCGATATCCCAAAAACGCGCTCTGTGCTCTGCAGATGGGCATTTCTCCTGCTCTTTGTCACACCCTGATAAACCCATCGAGAGACAGGATCCCTCGTGTGTACAAGTCCCAGAACTCCATTAAGGAGTTCATCATAATTGCATGATGATTAACCAATTCGCCTTGCAAAGGTAAATGCAGTGTTCTGGCAGACAAACCAGCAAGGGCAAAAGAGAAAAACAATTCCTTTGTTATACCTGAAAGGTTTTGTTAAACAGTCCCTGGCAAAAGGAATTTAACATATTACTACGCCTAGAACTAATACTTGCAAACTAAATAATATTGATTTGATATCTGGGATGAAATACTTCTACTTATAAGATTTAGAAATAAAACGTAACCAGCCCCCAGCACAGAAGCACTGCAGAGGCCCAGGCTGGGATCTCTGGCATCAGTTCCCATTCACACCATTTCTGTGAAGCTCCGTTTCTACACACAAGGCAACAGGCTCTCACCAGTGTGTGCAGGCAGGAAAAGCTCCTCTGGATCTCGCATTAACCACAACTCTTGTTTTCCAGAGATATTCAACGACACCAGTGAAGAGACCCTGCAGAGAGCATACGAGCTGTGGGTCAGGGACTGCAAGACAGTGCTGGAGGAAGAGCTGCAAACCCAAGGAGATGCTTCTGCCCCAGGCCTGAGCTGTGTGCCACTCTAAGTTAGTGGGCAGAACTCAATTTTTGAACAAGATAAATCCAGAAGCACCCATGAAACTGCACACACCCCAGAGCTGCGTGGAACAAGCAGAATATTGGCATYTGACCTGATTTACCTTTTTCAATTGCTTTGTTTGAAAGGGAATCTATTATTGCCCGAGAAGTGATTGCTCACAAGTGAAATCACCAGGTGCCTGCAGTGTAGTTCAGAGCAAGCTGTCTTCCTTCAGGGAGTGTGAGCAGGATTATTCATTTATTTAGTTAATCCAAGCTGGGAACTGCCATGGTTGTCCCACCATTGCAGGTGTAGCTGACTCACAGACCATGGCACCATGCAAAATCTCTATGCTATATAAAGTATTTAAAGTAGGTTATCTCCTTCACTGATTTTTTTTTTTCCTTCATGCTGTTCTTCTTGTTTTCTCCCATTGGAAAGAGCAAAAAAAGCAGCTCATCTGCCAGCCTTTGCACCCAGTGCAAGGGAATGACACACTCTTGGTTTTTCTTCACACACTCCGATTTGGGGCTCCAYCACAAGTCACAGATGAGTGAATTTCAGTGGGGGTTGTATTTTGGCAGCACAGCAGCCCTTTGCCATGCTGGCCAGTCTCCTCTTGCTGCCCAAATGTGCAGGATGGTTTCAGTGTGGAGCCCCTGCATGGCATCCGTGTGACAAACAGACAGCACAGTTTGCAGCACTCCAGCCTGACAACAAATCTGRGCTCCTGGAAATGTCACAGAACCCCCTGGTGACCCCACATCTGCCACAGGGCTCCTCATACCTTCAGCCCCTGGCTCCTTTCCCATCTCGGCCCTCTCTGGTTAGATAAAGCCAGCTGGGAAAACCAAGAGAAATCAGAGGATTCCAGGCAAGTTCATCATCTTCCAGCAGCCTCAGGGTCTGGATCCTGAGCAGATTATATAAATGGATGCTGATGGTGAAAAACGTGAAAGCAATGCCATCCTTCTCCCTGGAGGTCAAATCAAAGGAGTTGCAATCAACAAACAGCCTTTGAATTATTTACAGCATTGTTTGTTTTTTCCCCCGGTTGTTTTTTGGTTTTTTTTTTGTGCGGACGTGCTGGCTTCTGTTTTGCTAAAGCAATAAAAGCGACTAAAATTGAAAAACTTCTGAAAGAATGATTGCATTCCTGCCATCTGAGTACATTTGCATGTGCTTGAGGGGCAGAGAGGGACTGGAGAAGTGAGGCACAGAGCTGACACCATAAATCCCCTTTGAGCCTGGGGAAGATGTGCTTAAAACTGCACASAAAGCCCTCCTCAGCCTTCTCCAGAGCAGGGCATCTCTCCAGGGTTTCACAGAGGGTACTGACTTACCAAGAAGGTTCAGAACTTCCTCAGAGCCACAACTTCTWAGAAACAAACCCCTAATTCCCAGAGTTAAACCTGCCTGGGGCTGRGGATATCAGTGAGCTCGTGTCCCTTTTCCAGAGCAGCAAACTCGTTCAGAGGGCTCCTGACAGCAGCCACTGTGAGGGAAGGGCATCCCTGCTGCTCTCAGGGACCCAGCAGCTCCAGCTTTGCTGGAACAGAGCAGGGGAGGGCTCAGGAGTGTCTGAGGGGATGGTCAGAGGGTGGACAAGGCTCTGGTCAGTGGTGCCCACCAACAGGACAAGGAACACAGGCAAAAGCTGATGCACAGGAGGTTCTATCTGAATTTGAGGAWGAACTTCTTCACTGTGCAGTGACCACACATGGGAACAGATTGTCCAGAGAGGCTGGGGAGGGTCCTCACTGGGAACATTCCAGAACCATCTGGACACCACCCTGTGCCCTGTGCTCTGAGATGACCCTTCTTGAGAATGGAGGCTGGAGCAGAGGACCCGCTGTGGTTTCTTCCATACTGAAACATTCTGTGACCCCAAATTTTTGGGAGTGTGAGAGAGCCCCAAGGACAGCAGTGTGAGGGGCAAAGGTGCTGAGAGCCATGGAATGTTGTGCTGATGACCTGGGCAYGCTCACAAAGTAGTTTCACTCTCTCCAGCAGCTGTGTGGGCCWTTTTTCACACCAGATAAATGACCTAGAAATGAATAAAGCTCAGGATCATCATCTGKGATAATCCCAAACCTGTGTCCTACTCCCATCCACCTCCGTGCAGGAGGTACAATACAAACATCAACCTGAGTTATTTCAAATGTCCAGGGAGAGAATCCCAGGAGCCCAAAGGCATTCACTCCGTTTTAGCAGAATACAGGTGAATTGAACTAAAAACAGTCACAAAACCACACTACACATTAAAATCCCAGGACCCAGGGATTAAAAGCACCCAGGACCGATGTGTTTTTGGTGGCAGTGACCTGGCTGTGGGTCACCTGCAGCCATCCCCCCAGGCTGGCTTTGCCTCTGCCTTCAGAAGYCAGTGGTTGTGTCTGTGACAACACACCCAAGGAGCTGCAGCACAATTAGGACTGAAAAGTGAACACATGATTATTATTATTTTTTTTACCCTCCCTTCTGCTGTGGGTGACAGAACACAATCAGCCCCTGACGTGCTTGGTTGCCTGGTAGCAGACAGGCACATTTTTAATTATATACTAAAATATGCTAAAGAACATAAAACGGCTGCGTGACTAATATGTGTGTATCGAGAAAGGCACATGACAGCAGCAAAATTGCTTCAGTGTCTGATAAAAAGTGCCTCTGCCAGGCTTGTCATCAAAAGATCAAGGGAAAGGGGTGGAAAGTATTATTAATAAAACAGTGACTTTTTAAAATACCCCTCATTGTTTGAGGTGCATTTTTTTTTAATGTCTAGCATGAATTTAATTCTTTTCCATTTATTCAGCTCTCATTTAGTTCCTGCTTTTTCAAGCAGAAGTATTATATTAGACCTAAAATCTCTGCTTATTCCCTCATGACRCATTACTCCAAAGAGAAAAGCGGAAAGTCCCAAATGGGTCCTTGCAGGGCAAGTTCTCCCGGGATTTGTTTGAACAAAATTACTTTAGTGGTCAGAGAATAAGGAATTATTTTATTATTTACATGTGCCAAAGTAATTATTTTTGCATCAACCTGTTCTATAAGCTGCTTTTTTTCAGGGACAAAAAAAGAGAAATATTAATAAAGTCCCTTTCAACCCAAACCAGTCTGTGATTSTGTGGTTCTGGAATAGATAAAAGGGTATCAATSCAGTTATCACTTGTGCCCAGTGAGTACATTCAGTGTACTCAGTGTAAAGTGAGAATTAGGTCTTGAAGACATTAAAAGATTGTGACTRAATGTATTTAAAGTGGCTGAGCACAACAGCAACTGCCTCCTACAACACAGCACCTGCTCACCTGCCCGWCTGGAGCTGACAGCTCTGCTGTGARGGACACRCTGCATCCAGAGAAAACCATCCAAAAAGGACATAATTCAGTCCCAACTCGCCTTGGAGAGGGTGGGTTTGCTGTCCTGGGCTGGGATGGAGCACAGGCAGCACCACGGGGATCTGCTGCTGGCAGGGACACAGCCCCACAAGAGTGTGCTGTTCCCACTCTTTTCATTCGTGTCTCACTCCTGCTGCTCACGGAGGAAAGGCAGCAGGAGCAGGGAGCTCTGGAGAGGCACTGCAGAACACCAGAGCAGGTTTGAGCAGCAGCAGAGCCCCCAGAGCACAGTGTCCCATCCACCAAAGCCAGCTTGAGACATTCCACAGTGTGTKCATCAACCCATGGTGACATTTATACATGTGTTAAAGAACAATYGATATTTAGATGCTTGGTATATAAATATTTTTACGTCCTGGCCCTTCCTGCTGACCACAGCAGCCTTCTCCTTGCCTTGCAGAGCTCTTGGCCAGCACCAACACAAAGGGGTTCAGCACAGGAAACATCGCTTCCCTCTGATCCCAGAGCACAATGCCTGTTACGAGAGTCATTCCCAAAAACTGAGCTGGACAAGGAGAAGATCCAAGGAAGGATCAGCCTCAGGTCACGGGCACATCAGGGGTGGTGTTCAGTGCACAAACATTTGACCTGCAAGGCAGCATCCTGTCAAGCCTCACTGATTTTAATGATCAGGAACACTTTTTCAAGCCATTCCCCTGCAACTTTCCACCAAGTGCATTTCAAAGGAGCTGCAGCAACAGCACAGGGCAACTTTCAGTGCTGAGACCATCCCCAGACATGAGAGCAAAAGGAGCAGCAGTGACCCCAGCGGGGCAGAGCAATGAGCACCTCCCTCCCGGCATCGGGAGCTCGCCTGGAAGGAAAGCACCGCAAGGTGACAGTGGCAGTGTCCTGCTGTGCCACCACACCACAGCCCCACAGCCCCAAAGCCCAGCAAAACAGACCCACCACACATGGCTGGACTTATTTTTGATATCTGCTCTCTCACCCTGCACAGAATTTTTCAGGCTTGTCCAAAGAAACTGAAAAGCTTCTAAGCAGAGCTGCCACCAGCCCTTAGTGACACAGAGCTGCTGCCTGCAGCCAATATCCCCACGATGGGCGCAATCCCTGCTCCTCCTGGGTTCTCCAACCCAAACAAAACCTCTGAGTGCTCCCACCCACAGCAAGAAATTCACTCCAAACTGACCACAAAACAACAACTGACCGCTAAAAGCAAAGTCCAAACACATCTAGGAACTCCAGCTTAAATTAGAAATTTTATCCTAGGCTGCCGATAAACAAATTTTCTGATGCAGTACTACTACAGTCTAATACTAAACTTAAGTTCTAAAGAAATTACATTGCAAAACCTGCTGGAAACTGTTTTTGTGCACATTTTGTGCACTCACAAGCTTTTACTCAAGTATCCTCCACAGAGAGTCAGATATTCTTTTGCTGGGTTGGTTTTTAAATTGAGCTGCTGATTTTAAATTCAACTGAATTGGGTATTTACTGCTCCTAACAGGTATCAGGATTTCAAGACACGGCTCAAATTCAATACTTCTGTTTGTATTCAGGGCTCAACACTCAATAACCCCCACAATGCTGCAGCAAGGCTCACTGAGTGGGAACTCAGCGCTGTGAGCACAGGAAGCCAAAGGCTGTGGAAGAACAGCAGAAAGGATGAGAGCAACGGAGACAGGGAGAAACAATGAAAATGGGAGACACAACAAAACTGCAGCGGTTCCTGAGCAGCAGAAGGCATGAGGAGCTGTTTGTGTGCTGGGGGAGAGAGGCTTGGGAGGAGGGAGCAGAGGGAGAGCAGGGATCCTGGAGAAGGGGGTGAGATGGTGTGTGGGACTCTGGGGACCTTGTAGAGGTGACAAAAGGGGCAAAAGGCCCCACAGAGGGGAGCACAGGGCAGCTGGGGGCTGTGAGAGGCAGGGAGGGAGGGAGGCAAACGACAAGAACCCACGGGAGGGGACAAAGGCAATGACATTTTACCACATYCAYCTGTTTTATTCCTTACTCTGGACCRTAATCCGTGGGTCYTTCCACCTSGGGGTGCATTTGCATTTTTGAGCTGTAGGTTCATTGCTCTGTGTGACACAAACACAACTGGACAGCTCTGGTGGARCCCAGGATGCCAACCAACACCAGGTCAGGGACATGGACACATCCACAGACACAGAAGCACTGCAGGGACTTCAAAGGCACAGGAGAACAAGATCCACTCACATGGAAAACGAGGGACTTACACAGATGTATGTGAAAAACCAAATGCTTTAATCCATCTATCAAGAACAACAGTTCAAATTATTTCATTGGATACATTAATATTGATCCATAATTTACAGTGCTATGGACCATACACAAATTATTGCTGCAGTCAACAGCAGATGAATATCAACATTACAGTACCAAGCATCATAGCAAGAGGCAGTAATTAATGTCACTTTTTCAAGAAATATAGGTATTTATACTATTATCAACATCAGCTTCCCCCCCAGTGCATTTTATGTCAAACAACATAAATGTAAGTGCATTATTTTGTGCTTTGTGCTTTCCTTATGTACCTTCTTTTTGCTTTTACAGGTTGTAAGAGTTAAATATTGCTTTATAGGCCAAAAGCAGAAAGGAAGAACTCCATGGTACTCTGCACGTCCCTGCCTGTGGCCAAGTGAGACTCGGTCAGTTTGTCCAGGGAAGCCACCCCTGCCCAGGGTCACACCAGGCTGGGCAACAGCTTCTGTCCATGTCACTGCAGAGTCCGTGCCAAACCCTGCCCTGTGCCACCAACCCTGCAAATGTCACAGCACACCCTCCACGGGCAAAGACACCTCCCATTAGCACCCACCCTGTGGTGTCTGTGTCACCCAGAGGTGTCCCCGCTGCAGTGTCACCGTCCCAAGGGTGGGCAGGGCTGTCACCTCAGGAACCACGGGGCGAAGGGTGAGCAGGGCACAGCCAAGTTCTGTGTCACCCCAAAACACAAAGTGTGGGAGCACACAGACATCTGCCAAGGAACCCAGCTCCTGATGGAATGGCTGGCCTCCAATCCTAACTCACCTCCACACAGCACGTGGCCAAAAATCACAAACCATGGCCGTCAGAGAGTACCAGTGATTTCACATAAGCTTGAAAAATATTAATATACCACAGTCTAGACTTGAATTCCTGAATGCCCAGGGCAGGCACCAAACCAAAAGCCTCACTCAATACATTCAGTGGTTCTCAGTTACTCCACCCCAGCACGCACACCCTGATTTGTGGTACCGACGCTGCAGAGCTGTCCCATGTGCTGGGAAAGGGCAGTGCAGCCCTGTTACAGCTACAGACGTTTTCTACAGCCCTGATTCTCCTACCTGGCACCCCAACCTGCACCCCCATACTCAACTGGGAGCTATGACACAGCAGGGACTGGGATTCCCTGCCCCAGGACCAYGGTGACCACAGCCCATCCTGCAAAATCCCAGCTCCTGCCTGGGCCACAGCTTCTCTACCCCAGGAAAGACACGTTCCCAAAAGTCTGGGGCTTGGGGCGAGAGGCATCATTGCATCCTAACCCCAGCTGCTCCTTCAAAAACTGGAAAAGAAAGGAATAAAATCCACAACCTGGTGGTTGCATCAACACTAACACACAGCTAGCTGG
>NW_026623296.1:1438667-1454826 GCF_030028575.1 Malurus melanocephalus | reverse complement strand
GTGCTGGAGGTGCCAGGCTGGGCACACAGGAGCTGTGACACCAACCAGGGCACACAGGATCCCTTCCCTGGGGACATGTCCAAGTGAGGGCAGTGCCACGGGATCTCCCATCGCCATCCCCGGCCACTCCATCCTACCCAGTTCACATTTGKTTTCTGAACCCTGCTGAGCCCCAGGTTTCCTTGGAAAGCTCAGGCACTCACTGCTGCACTCATCCTGTGGAATATTTCCAGTGTAGCACAAAGGAGAACGGGAAGCTCTGGTTTTCTATCYGTAGGCACCATGCTACACCTCAAGGCCCTATACACCACCACCCTAAAGCTCAGTCTACGCCACACTTCAGTCAGTGCTAGTCGAGGAAGACTACAACTAGAGTTTAAGGCACTTCATTCTGAACGAGCTACGCCTGCCAGTCAGCTGTAGGCTGCCGTGGAGAACTCCATTCCCTCCGTCTAGCTCGCAACATCACATCACCTCCGAGGAACACCTAGGCTGGATATAATACAAGGAAAACTACCGTTATTGCATAGGACTACACTTGAGTAGATAATGCACCGAACTACTTTTACAACATGGTTGCATGTTAAAAATTAATAACATTGTTATCAAGTAACAGTTATTTGCAGATACAGTAATTTACTCTTTTTTTTTTGTTTTTTTTTTCTCTTACATCAGCCCCAGTGCTGAAATAGAACACAAATTGCTCTAACGGGTATATTAACTACATAGTTATGTTTCCAAGCATATTACTACTTTTTTTCTGTATCACTAAAAATAAATATGTAAGTTCARTTTCTCTACAGAGTTGTTTTATTACCTAATCTAAATTTTTACTCTACCTTAAATGCGTTTAAAAACATTTTCAAAGTGAGACTGTAATATACAAAATATTCTCAAAATCTCTCTTAAAACACAGAACCCTGCATAAAAGCTTCCTTTCAAGTGTTTACAAAGAACGCAGAAAACTTCCAATGAGTTTTAAAAATGTCAAAAAATCGCTGCAATATTAAGAGGCAAAAATCTTACAAATGAAATACAAATAAATTTAAAACAAAAAGTTGAGGATAACTAAGGAATCCATGCAAATCAAAAGAAACTGTACAATGCAATTTAAAAAAAAAATAAAGCCAATTAGATATGTACAACATAATGTGCCCAGCTGATAATATGCATMATTTTTTTTTGTCCAAAGAGTGTATCCCAACTTACAGTGCTCCTGCTTGGTTTGCCGTCGGCAAAGCCATCCATGTGTGTCACAAAACAAAATAAAAAATTTAAGAGGAAAAACTTGAACCATGATCAAAAGGAAAACCCAAATCAGCTCAGAGTAAAATTAACCAGCACTCTGAGACACTCACATCTCCCTGCAGTTTCAGCAACGGCATTTTATATCACAATCAACACAATCAGGATGTCTTAACACTCGGGTTTAGTTCGTTTTCTGAGTGAAGTCGGGTGGGTATTTTCCCTAAACACTTGTCATGTAAGACCAACATTTGAGGGACACTGTATCTTTAAGGCAGCACTATTCAATTAATACAATTACAAATTGGACTTTTTTTGTTGTCGTTGTTTCTTTACATTCTTTAACTTTACATTTTGTTTCCAAGTAAATAGGTTGCATTTACAATCCTACAATTGCCCCCTCCCCCCCAGTAGAAACAGACTCTTCATCTGTAATTCTATTGCTTTGAGTAGATTTGACCAGTTCAAAGTTCTTGGAGAATCCAGTTCACAGATTCTGTACATATGCTGTACAATATTTTGGAGGCATTGGTAGTTTTAAAATAGAATATACAAGTTTCTTCACAAAAATTCTAAAAAAAATCCTATATATATAATATATACACACACGCACACACACTGATGAAGCACGAGGGGAAAAAAAAAAAAATCAAAAAATTCTACAAAAGGTAAATTATTTCATCTACTGATCAAGAACCAAAGCAGTTTCTGAAAGGTGTGCCAACAGATGCTAACAAGCATGGTCAGTGTCCTCCATGCTCACGCTGCTCCGCCTGCTACTCGTCTTTGACGCCCCAGGAGACACGGAGGAGAGCAGTGGGTCAGTCACTCCCACGGGGGACAGGGTATCGTCCATCAGGATATCTTCCAGTTTGGATCCCATCTTGGCAGGGACGCTGTAGGTGCCAGCTGGYTCTGTCACGTTGCCCAGGTTGTCGCTGAAGCTGATGGTGCCGTCGGTGAGGTCCAGGGTGGTGGTGCAGGACAGGTCTGTGTGGTGTGGCATCATGTCTTGGGTGCAGTTGTCCAGCACAGGCTCCTGTTTGATGACCCTGTTGACCATGTCAGGGGAGCAAAGGCCTGTGGATGGGACAAGGGACAGTCCATGGGCCCGGGCTTGCATCTCAAGTTCCTGCAAAGGAGAATAAAAGGGCAAATTAAAACAAAACCCGAAAGCAAAACCCGTCATTTTAAGCTCGTCCTGCAGCCTCCAGTTTCCTCCTCCTGTAGACATTTCCTCCCTCCCCATAGTGACAAGTGCTTGCACCCTGCACGCTCCAGCCCTGCAGATTTTCACCTGAACATCAGTGGTGGGTGAACACCACCCCACACAGACCCTTCACACTCCTCCTCAGCACCTACACCACAGCCAAGACCCAGCACCCTGCAGCACAGACGTGTTCCCCTCGGGCTTCTTCTCAAACCAGTGCCAGGATAGGCAAGTTTGGCATCAGGTAGGGTGAGGAAAACATTTAAAAATAGGAAAGAAAAAGTGAAACGGCAGAAGCATGTGTTTAGAACTTTTTAAAAAGTCTTATGTGAAGGTGCAGCATGTCTGCGTGATCCTTGTCAATCCCTGCTGAGACACTGGAGGGGACATTTCTCACTCTACCAGTCTGGTACAGCTGGAAGAGGTCAATCAAAACTGAGCAACAACACTATTCCTGCACTGAAAAATCACAAGGAAGTCACAGGAAGGCCTCAGACTTCGCATAGAGCCAGGATTCTTCAAATTTCCATGAAAAGTTTAAATTCCACCTTCACATTTAATCACACAGATGCACTTGACTGAAGACAGATAATGGAAGAATTCACTTAAATGCCCTCACAGAATTACATCAGTAAAAGAGATGTTTTGTTTCTACTTCCGCATTATATTAGGCAATCACAGGCACTGTTGTGATTGTGCTGTTCCTGGATATTCCTGATTAAYAGCCTTTTCCATCATTTTCAGGCTAAGCTTGTAATGGCACACTGCAAGATAAGAGAAGGTGGAATGAGCAAGCACTTCTTCCATCAGCTAACGAGCCAGAATCAGGAGTTCCTTACTCCATGCTTAATCAGACTCAACACAAAAAGGGAAAATACACACTTGAGGCTATTTGCTGCCACATGTATTGCCTGTTATTCAAGGGTCTGGGTTTTACTGTGTTWTGATTGAAGCAGCCAGAGCAGATGGATAATACACAGCAAGATGAAAGATGTTTAAAAAGTGCTCTCACTTAGCTTTGAAACACCACTGCTTGGTGTCRCTCTGCAAAAGGGTTTTGTGCTTTTATCATCTCATTCTAGCAGCAGATTGCTCAACCAAGTACAAAACCTGCGCTGAAGCTCAGCCCAGCCTGTGCTATTTTAAAGCTGTTTACTTCCACACTTGACTCTCAGGTATTTGCAGCTTCATTATCTCCTCGGTGGATTATCTGGGCTGTTGAGGGATCTCCTGGCAGGCTGCAGCTGCATGCAGAGCTCAGCTGTTGGTGCTGCAGGGGGGCAGCACACGAGGATAGCTGAGWTCTCACTGTCTCCACCTTAGGTGTTCTTACACCCAGTCCTAATACACTAATTACCCTTCCATGGATAGGGGTGGCTATCCAGAAAAAAAACCTGTTTTGGCTTCAAGGTTAAAGTTTCCTATTCACTTGAGGTGAAGGCAAATTGATGAATTAGTTAAGAGACACGGCATTTTCACCCTTAAATCTGTAGATCAGAACACTGGGAACCTGGGTGAATCTAACAAGGCRACAACCCACAGAGAAAACATATTCATGCCACCTACTGCTTTTCAGTTCTGAGGAGAACTGTTGCACAGTCCCACAGACTTCAAGGAGCTGGGACTGCTCCCAACAGCTGAACTTAATTTCACGATTACCAACAAATACATGATACATGAAGTCCCAACTCCTTAAGGCTGGCAAACAGAAGAATGTATTATGAATGTTTTTAATGGTGTGGTTTGGAACTGGAGTTGGCCACGGTAGAATAAAAACAGACCACTCATAAGTGTTTTTACTAGAGTGTTAGGATTCTATTTTCTTTTTTTTTTTAGCTAAGGTATCTCTGTCTTTTTTGGAAAAATCGCTGCAGACATCTCAACACTGGCCACTGTTAATTTAAACAGCGGTTCGTAACCCACACCCCACAAGTCACCACTGTTTGCAATCACACCAAGAGCATTTGCAGCTCCCATCTCAGCAAACCTGTATTCTGAGCAGCAGGTGYCTGTTGGCATGTTCCAGCTTCTTCTGCCTGTTCTCCAGCTCCTTGGTGCGCTGCTGCTCGCGCTGCAGCTTGCGGATGTAATCCACCGACGCCTTCAGAATCGTTCCCTTGTTCCAGCGCATGTCCCTGCGGGAGCAGCACAAAACGACAAGGTGAGGATTGTTTCACAGATGTTCCCTTCACTCCTGTAGCTGTGATGACCCCTCACACAGAACACCCAGCTATTATTTATTCAGGTTTATGGATACAGAAGGCATTTGCAGCGCACTAGAGGGGGCTGGAGCACAGGCCTTGGGAAGCAYGTTCGCTTCAGAGAGAGAGGCTGCTGCATCATCGATACTCACATCATCTTACTCTCTCTAAAAAAGCAAAAATCATCTTAATACAAACTGTCAGAGCACAGATCCACCTGTCCTGTAGGTTGAGGATGGGAGATATTGTCCTGCTGGCCTTGGAAGAGGCTGCAGAGCCTCTCTGCCCAGTGGCTGTGGAGTTGCTCCATGAGCAACTGCCTTAAAATACTGGAAAATCACCGCAAAAGTATCACGGGGCATTCAAATTTAAGTGGACTTTCAAACTCCTTGCTACTGAATCAGCACTGGGAAAGTGTAAAYACAAGCTAAAAGCAGTAAAATCACTGCAGAATTATCATAAAGAACATCTGGGAAATTRCAACAAACACTAGCTAATTATCAGTGAACGGGCACACAGTTAGTATCTACATTTTCCTTCTTTTTTTCCCTTGGAGGGAAGGGGAATGTGATGGCTTCCCAGATAAACCATGCTCWGTTTTCACTGAAAGAGGGACCAGTTCTGTCTTGTCAAGCTGCACCATCTGATTAATTAAAGGAATCATTTAGCAAGACATGCAACCATCCAAGCAGCCAGGCCAGGGTAAAGTTTCCCATCATCACAACTCTGCCTCTGCTAAGGCAGTCAGTCACTCCCASCACCGACCCCAGCTTTGTGATAAAAATCATCAAATTTATATAAACACAACAAGTTCCAAAAGGGGAAAAATAAACAAAAAAAACCTTAAAAAAATATAACAGAACTTTCAAGCATTTCTACTGTCACAGAGTCCTCAGAGCAAGAAAAAAATACAGGATTTTTTTAAAAGTTCTTGTTTTCCCCTAGGATTTTTTTACCTCCTCCCTCCCACAGTCTCCCTGKGCATGTTGTACTTACGGGTCATTTGACTTGGGTATCAAGGTGCCCAGTTCTTTTATACGATCGTTAATATTAAATCTTCTTCTTCGTTCAACTTGAGGAAAAACAGCACAAATGTTACAAGTCATATTCACACCTAATTACAACTTATTAAGTGTTTCATCAAAGATTTTTTTAAGCACTACTGAATTGTTTGCCTGAAGCTTAAAATCCAGAGATAATTCATTTTGCTCTCCTACACACAGACACACCAAGACAGAAATTCTGTCTACACTGTAAATTGAGACAACTGAAGGTACAGACTTTAACTAAGACTAAAATTCAGAATGACTGAGAATCAAACATTTCTCTAGAGAGAAGTATCACAGACAAAATCAGAGACATATTTAGATGCTCAAGGAAATCCCAAGACAAAACACGGGACAAAAGGCACATTCTCTTTTTTAAAGTACTCTTCCATGAGCAATACTCTGATGATCCAAAAGTCAAATTCAAATTCTAATTTTCCTGTATTGCTTTTTCATGCTATGGAAAAGGCTTCTGAATAGCTCAAGAAATTGAAACAGTTCCTTTTTTCCACTACTACAAAGAATAAAAAGTTAGGTTATGGATCCTTTAAGTCATAAGATGCTCATTATTTTACAATGGTTTTTTTTTCTAATTTGGAAATATGAGTTCCCTTCAAAAAATGGGAGTTAAAAAATTGCCACACCGAGGACCCACACTGCTGTTTAAAGTAACAAACTGACCACATATCGAACATAAAAAATAAACTGAAATTAAAAAAAACCAAAATTGTGCACGATAGATTTGTTAAAAGCAACTGGGTCACATATTGCTCCCAGCAATTCCATTGATAACCACTTGCTCACTTGGTTTATTGAAAAAAAATTCAAATAAGAGTTAAAATTCAGTATTAGATTTAAGTACACGTTTCACAAAAATTTGCGATATTTAATCTATGGGCATGACACAATGATCTAGTGCTTTATATACAACATACAGATTTAAAACATCAGTATTTGAGCACATAATGCCCGAAATCAGTCCAAAAAGTGGTGCAAAATGCAAGGAACGAAAACTTACTCAAGTTGTGATTGTCTTTCTTTTGCCTCTCCTTAGCCAAGGCTCTCGCTTCMGACTCTGTAGGAAAAATACATGCTGTGCATGTGAATGAAGTAATTAGAATTAAAATAATTCAATCACAACCTTTCAGCCTGCGAAATATCAGCACAGGAAGCCCGATGAGTATTTCACACCACTTATCACCCCYGTTCCAAGGAGCAAGAAGGGCCTGTGGATGCCAAAACACAGCAGTGGGACAGAGCTTTGCCTGTGCACCTGGGGAATGTCTCTTCCCACATTTCCCAGAGTGAATTCCACGTCGGGAATGTTTCCCACGGGGGCCCTGACTCAGCAAGGTATTTGAGGACAACAAAGTGCTGAAATCCAACACACCTTCTCCTACGTGTGCACATGTGTCCCAGGGTAGCTGAACCAGGGGAGCAGCATGTTTATGRCATTACTGACTGCTCAGGATGTGACACAGGCAGGAGTCAGAGGCTCTGCTCGCCCAATTTAAGGTGACATCCTTCTGTGGCATGTGCACACACATCACTGCAACACTCGAGGGATAACTTCAGGGATGTGGTAAAAATAGTGTATTTTCCAGCTACACTAAGTGTTCCTGTTATTTGAGAAAAGGGTGAAAGAATTCAACACCTTTCTTAGCAGTAAATTTGGAAAACAATGGTTCTTGCTTTGGGGAAAAGCAAAAAGTAATGGCAGCCATGCTGCACAGAATGTRTGTCCTCAACTCAGAACTGATCTTCACCTTGCTCCACACATTTATTACCTACTATTTATTATTACATTATTAATGCTATTATATTCTATAATTATTAACTAATTATTAATTTAATCATGCAGTAGTCTGGGCAGTTCCACAAATAAATTTATTCTTTTCAGTTCTCATTTGACCTWAAGTTTCTCAAACAATTTTAAGTATTTTATCTTTGTTCTACCCCTTTTCTATTTTGATGCATTGGGGACTTCCATAAGACCACTTCACTCACAATTTCCCCTCTCTTTCTGCGTTCTTGGCCTGAAGTCCAACACAACCACGTGCAGCAAATCTACCAGCCTGCACATCCAGGTTGGGTTGAGTTTGCTGCCCACAGCCCCTGGAGCTTTCTGTTCTTGGGAAAATGAAACTGCCTGTAATGCAGGACTTGGAACAGCTCTCCTCCCTTCCACCCAGTTCTATCTCTGTACAAACTTTGCTTTTTCTAGCAGCCAGAGTTCATTGTGTGCTCTGTCTTCTTTTGGTGCTGAGCTCAAATTCTGCGCAGTCCTGCACACACAAATATCTGCCGGCTCACAGAGGTGGCATTTCCTCCTGGCTCATTAAAACTGCTCTGCTTAAACTAATTCCTGCCCAGAACCTGCTTTGCAACTTAGTCAGACTGTGAGTTTTCACAACAGAAACCCAGGAAGATGAGAGCCAAGAAAGAAACCAGGCCCCTACCCTACTGCAGAGTCAGTGACTCTCTGTTGGGCTTAAGAACAGGCATTTCTGGGCATTAATATGATTTTTTCATTGGTTCTAGAGTGGATCTCCATTTGTTCAGCCTACAGACAACCTTACCTTGTATATCTACCCTGTTTGTGGTTATATCCTTTCAAGTGAGCAGAAATAAAGCATGYTTGAGAATATGAAACTTATTATTTGCTCCAAACTATCTCACTTCTGTACACATGTGCTTGAGAGAGGCTTTTAGTGTCCCACTCTCCTGCCCCTGCCTCCCACAGTTCAGAGCACTGCTGCAGGAACTGGCATAAAAAAATTAAGGAACACTTCATTTTCATCTTAATTTAGTGATGCATATTCACAGAACGACTTGGGTGGGAAGGGACCTTAAAGATCAATGAATTCCAACCCCCCAAGTGCCTAATTTTGTATTTTCAAGGATTTGCATGTCCAGATTTCACACTGTAATAGGTTATTTGTTCATTACTTCCCTCCCCTACTGAAGTAAAGCCCCAATGTGTAWCATTCCTTGAGATTAATCCCACAGAGACTCCAGATGGGAAGTTTTTAAAGTTTGGTGTTGATAGAGTAAACAGGAAGCCCAAACTAGAAAACAGCTCTGGAAGAGGAAGAGATGCATGAAATCTTCCTGGAAACAACATTTTCATATCTGAACTTGTGACAGTGAACACACACATTCCCACACAASCTAAAAGTAACTGTTCATCCATATGTTCTTTCTCATAACAGAAATTAAGTCTGGTATCACCTGAATTCAAAATCATTATACTGTTAACTCCAAGGTGGTATTTTAGATGTATTTACCTGTGAGCTCCCTTTTTATATTAGGAAGRTTAGCTGGACATGAGTTGCTGATGTTTAGTCCTGGAGGAGGCATGCTTTGGTTGCCATAAAGGTCAATCAAATTGCCAGACACAGGCAGCTGGAAAAGATAAACAAGGAAAAGGATCATTTGGTTTGCCTTTATGAATGTCTTTGTACAGAAGAAGAGAGTCAGAAGCACAGAAATCTGTGCACTCTTCAATGTGCAAACAGCGTGCGAGAAGGTCAGCAAAATTCACAGAAATGCATGGGCATGAGGATAAAATATCTACATTGGGAAAATTCTGTTCTCTCTCCTCAAAAATGTGCAGGCTTAAAATATTAAGAGGTAATAGAAAAGATAAAATGTTGATGATATTGCTGCACTGTTGCTCCTTRTTTTTCATTAAAACTATTATATCTATGTCCCCAAAACTTCTCTCATTTCTAAAAGAGCCTCCAGAACTCTCCCAGGGATACGTGAGTGGAAGTACTTTGCAAGTTGTCACATGCTGGAGGAAGAACACTGTATTAATTAATCACATTTTTCATGTGATTTGAAAGCTACCTACACAGAAAACATTTCAGTTTACTTTGTTTTTCGCCTTACATAACAAGAACGCACGCCAGTAGGAGGAAGATTATTTTTACAGTAAGTTTCCTCAATTACTTGTTCACTCTGCTGTGTTTGTTTAGGTATTTAAGCAAGTAGATTTATACAGAAATAGGACAACATTTCAACAAGACCTATCAAAGCTATTCCTTTATATTGAAACATATTTAAAGAAGCTTACAATTATCCTGAGTGGATTATTTTACCCATCTCTTATTTGKTTTTGAAAAGACAGGTACAAAACACTCTGATATCTTATCTGAGTGGCARTGCTTCTTATCATCACTGCTGCAATGAAAACCAACCCCTCCAAGACACTGATCCTGCAGAGATTAGTGTAAGGATTAACTTTACAGCCATGTAAATAATGCTGGTGAATACAATGCACTGAGTCACAGCCAGGATTATTAAACTCCTACTGATGGGCCTTGCCAGACTGGGACCTAAGAAAATTTCTCTGCCATATGGAAGCAGATGAAATAGAAGTTGATATGTAAAGTACCACCAGCTAGAAGCCAYGCTGATACCTGTTGAGAACAGACARTGGCCAACAASAAAACCAAAATCTCCTGACTCAAACTTTAAGACAGAGAAAAAAATGTAACTGAATTCTCAACCAAGACATCTAATGATGCTGCTCAGTGCCAGCTATCCTGGTTGAGATCTTCCCACATTGTCAGGGTAACCACTCAATCTCACTGCCCTACAAGGGTGACCCTTGTCTCTTTGGGTCTCCCAAATGCATCCATGACACCGGCACAGCAGAGCCTCACACACCTTTCTGAGCTGGATGTGCTCGACCTATTCATGCTCCTAAGCATGGGGAGAGCATAAAGACCTTGTTAGCAGCCCAAGGACCTGAAGTTCATAATCAGACATGTGCAATCTAATTAGAAATTTCAGGGAATTAAAAAAAAATAATATTTTTTTGTTTGAAAGCTACGAAGTGGCATCTCAAAGCCTGGGTAAAGCATCCAGATTGTAACCAAACGTGGAGGAACAGTTAAAGTCACCGAGCTGGTTTCCTTACTGCAAGATGGACCMTGATTGTTACAACAGTTTTGATTTTTTTCCCCCAAAGGTGTCAAACACTGCACCAGATTTCCACATCAACAACCAGGAGCAGCATGAGCAGTGACCACAAAGGGGACAGCAAAGGCAGGCAGCAACTGCTGAATGTGCACATGTGCATGGCTGCTAAAGGCTGTGCACAGGAATGCTTATCAGGGCAATTCACATGGGGGGGAGATGCAATCTCCACTTAAATCAGGGATCCATGAGCAAAGAGACTGATCAGCTTCTTTCTTYGTTCCCCAGCATCCAAACTCCACAGGTCAAAGCTTCACTTGTAAAGTTTTCCTACAGATGGTCCATGCTCAGTGTGAATCTCTGAGAGGTCTCTTCTCCAGGGTRGCTGCAGTTCACAGCTTTGGGACTAACTTATATAATTCTTTTCAAATGAAAACATTAAGTTCATGCAACACTCCTGGTCATCTCACATAAAACACCTGCAGTTAAAGATAGGTTAAAATTGAGGCACATCCTCAGCTCACAATTATGTAACAGGTCCCAGAGGAAWAAAATCAATTGACTAAGGTAACACCAGTAATCACTAGTTCAGGGTTTAGGGAACTGGGAAAGGTGGCAGGACCCCTCTGCTGAGAGCACTGGTTTGAGATGCAGAAGACAGCAGTGTGGTGAGCACACAAAAGCAGCCACTAGACTTAAACAGGGCAGAAAAAAAACCTAAAAGGGATTTATTATGCACCCATTGCAGTGACAACTGGGCATTWATTTCAAATTGGAAATCAGTTGAAATTAGAATTGGGTTTCTTATGGGAAGAAACTGGGAAAAATTGCAATTGTAATTGTTTGCAAACATTTCAGCTCTAAGACAGTTGAGTCTTTCACCACCATCCTCAAGTACAAGATGGGAAAACATCAAAGCTTCCAAAGCCATTTCATAGGGAAGATGGAGTTTCAAAAGACGTGGAATTTTCTGGAGCTAAGRAAGCTCCTTCCCTGTCTTCTCCAAATTCTAGCATGTTTCCAACCTAAATATGGTTTTCCTTACAGCTTTCTTAGCTATTTCTGGCTGAGAAAAAAATTTAAGTACAGCATCAGCCAGATCATCCACCTTTACTCTTCCAAAAAGTAAATGAAGGAAGAGTGGCTTATGCCAGGTTTAGCACATTATCTTCATTCAAACAGCATGGTTGAAAATGCTCTCACTTGTGARATTTCATATTTCAAGGTCTTGGCATCACAAATTGCACAAACACACCAAGTAAAACAGATTTCAATCTTCCTATCACTTTGCATCTGCTTTTTTTTTTTCTAATAATGGCTTTTATATAACAGAAATTCGAAATATGGTAATTATGACTGCAGATTCATCATAGTGTACATTCATAGGAGTCTGAGGCTTTAATTTCTCCTCCACTACTCCAACAAAACAAGCACCCACATTCTGTCTAAAATCACTGAGACATCAGCTGTGTGATCAGCGAGGCTGTTTCTAAGGCACCAGTACACACTGGGATGGATTCTGCACCCCAGATTGTGCAGCCCACTACGGATTGTGATGTTCCCTGACCTACAAGAACACCCAGCAGCAGTCCCTGTAACACAACTTCTCTACTGTAGAGTTTGAATTCCAAGAAAGACACATTTAGAARTGGAGCTGCACCTATTCATGGAGCTTTCCATGCCAGGCTCTGGCCAGAGTTGAACAGTTGGATGAATTAACTGTCATTTCCATAAGAGCACTTTAGACAGTACTCATTAATTCAATTACCAGGTCACATCTAGGCAGAAAACCKTTTTTATAAACTAGTGACCATTTTGTGATGCTTTCCACCACAGGTATTATTCCACCAAATATCAAAGCTGACAAACACTCCACACAAGCAGTTGATTGCAATGGGCCATTTTCAATTCAAGGTACTTGGAAACTCCCTTAGCTTCCTCTAAAAATCTCTGATTGCACAGAAATCTCTGATTTTGCTTATCAATTAAGTAATGTTACCAACTGTAACAAACTGGTCCTTTTGTTCTTTGTGGGTTATGGAACAACAACTGCCTTTGTCACAGTCTGAGCACAGCTATTTATAGGTTGTGTCTCTTCAGAAACCATTTCCTCTCTTCATTTCTCCCACCTCRACTTAGCTCAGTCTGTAGGCATTAATTCCTTATTAATAAAATGTTGTGTGCTTTAAGAGCTAAGTYCTGCCCCAAAAGAAAAGTGTCTGGCTCATTTTTTTTCCCTAAACCAATTGTTGAGAAACATGTTCAATTTCCATCTCTTCAGAACTGGTATCAGGTTGACTCAGAGACTGAAATATGCTTTTTCCCTTGAGTTATTTAACTGCATTAGTAAAGAAGCCTTAATTTCAGTGTCTGATATCCTTATTTTTCAGACTTTGCCACAAACAGAGTGGGAAAATTCTGAAATCCACATTAAATATGAATCAGGCAGTCTTCACAAGTTTTTTTGCTACACAGCAAGCACAGCAAAGCACAGGAGGGATAAGGACTACCCTGAGCATCATCTACAGGGACTCCTTGCACCAAAAGAGTGCAGAGTAACATTCTGTCCCTGTCTGGAATCAGAGAGCTGGGGTCCCTGTGAAATGAGAAAAGAAGAAAAGCATAAAGATATCTGAGACCCTTCTAAATTAATGGGTCCCAATCCAATGGAACTTCAGAGAAAGGACTCCAGAAAAATATCATTCCTCCATCAAAGAGAAAAAAAATTGCAAAATAGATGAACTTTTTCAAAGCTATCTTTTGATAGTTTGTTGAGGTATCCTCTCAAATTCCAGGACAGCTGCACTTTGCAAGTCATCCTAGATTAAAGGAAAAATTTATTCTCTCCAGCAGGACTGTGCAGCTATTTCCCTGTGTACTCAAAGGGCACTATTTAGAAAGGAAAGCTGGTGGGCCGCTTCCTGCGTCATCCACCACGTCTCTGAGAGGGCTGTGGGAATCTGTGGGAGCACAGGACGAGGTTAACATGACATCAGACAACTCCTGTCAGCAAATGTAAACCTATGCCACAAAAATCGATGCTCTGTGGTAAGCTGCAAATTTTGGCACCAGATAAAACAGACGCCAGCACTGGCAGACATCTACTCAACCAGATCTAACAGCACTTAAGCCTAAGGYAAAAAATTCACTGGAGCCACCCTCCACAGAAGATCAAAATCAGATTATGCCAGAAGTATGATTATATTAATTCTCAAAGCAATGTGAACCAAACYAAAAGAGCCACTTGAGGAAACCTGTGCCTTCCCTCAGTGCTTTCTGCACCTCTGTTCTTGGCTTTTATCACAGACTTCCCACGTCCCCTGCCTTGTTTACTTTTCAACCTTCTTTATTCCCTCCCCTTTTGTTTGTTTTGCAGATGGCTTTTTAAGTTCTGTACCATCTTTGCTGTCATCTAGCTGGGGCCTTCTCCCCAGCTGAAATCAGGCTGAGCTGAAGCTGTGATGTTACAGATAACGGAGTATCTCTGGATAGGGATGCTAACACATGGCACACAATTTCTTACTTGAATATGACAACATTTAGGAATTTGGGATGCCAGAGGTTCCTTCTTTTCTGAAGCCAAGCATAAAGTCCATGGCAATCTTTACTATTAGTGTACATGAGCTACTCCTGGTAGCAGTTTACTCCTCTGTTGCAATCCTCTCACCACTAACTCGGAAATACGAAAAGCAAAATTGTCCTTTGTATTCTCTCACCCTGACTCCAGCTCGTATTTTCAAATTCATGTTTTTCATTACAACTGCATTACCTTAAGCTCTTCAAAGGAAAACTAATTCCACTCTTTGGAACAATGCAGTAACTACTTAATTGCAAGGAAGAAAAGTCCTGCTGCAGTTTTGCTTCCTCTCCAGGAAAGACAATCAGAATTAACAGGGAAATCAAAAGGAAAGGAGCTTTGTACCGTATTTGCCATCTGCAGGGCTGGGTCCACCAAGCCGAGGATTTCTTCATTATAACTGGACTCCAAACTAATAATGTCATCAATCACATCATCCATCTGCACAGAAAAGGTGGACAAAGAAAAACACAACAGTTATCAGAACCGTGGGACACAGGAGCCTGCAAAGCCCCGCAGCCACASCGCAGAGGTGCCCGTGCAGCTGAGACTTCATGCTCTAACCCCCTCCTCCCAGCAGCGCAGGAGGAAAGAACTGCCCATGGAACAAATGGCTCTGAGAACAGGAATCCCTGTGCCCACTGCAGCACYRCTGCCTCCTCTCYRCCTCTGCCCTGTATGCACCAAAACCTGTGCACAGACAGGAGCACCRAGCCCTGGACACCTGCAGGGAAGCAGGGGGAGCAAAGATCTGCTGCTTTCAGGGTGACAGGCTGCCAGCCCTTGACAGCAGAATCCATTGGATTCATGTCCCTCACACACCTTTACCCCAGGAAGCACCACCCAGGGGTGGCTCAGAGATGATTTTAGGTGGTACAATAAGCACCGATCAGCTCAGAGCTGATTTTAGGTGGTACAGGAAGCACCCATCAGCCCAGAGCTGATTTTAGGTGGTACAAGATGCACCAATCAGCCCAGAGCTGATTTTAGGTGGTACAAGATGCACCAATCAGCCCAGAGCTGATTTTAGGTGGTACATGTTTCAGGGGTTAGGCTGGAAGGTGCCTCTGAAAGCTCCTGCACAGGCAGGAGAACCAGCCCTTCAAGGCACCCACGCAAGTGCTCCAAACAATCCTGCAGGACTGACTGTTTCAGTGCAGGGCTGACTATTTCCTTTTTGCTCRTTATAAAAAGGCAGCTTAAATGGCAGAGACCTACAAAATCAATGCATAATGGTGATGGTAAAAGTAGCAGTACATGGGAATTTTTTATCAGCTCCAGAAAGTGTGATCACAACAAATTACACTAACTGGAAGTGAGGGCAAGAAAGGAACTAACAGTTACAGCCCATTCCCAAAGTCTTGATACTGATTCTGGTAAGAAATAAAAAAYCYTTAAGTTTAAAAAAAAAWTAGTGAAAATATAAAAGGGTGACTWCTGAGGATGAATTACCACAGATGGATTAAAGCCTTCTCATATAATTTTTTAAAACACAAGTGCGATCTACATAGCAATATGGCCTTAGAAATTATCAGGGCAAAACCACATCCATGCAGTCTTGGAAAACGCAGTTAGAATATATTTCCTGATGCAAGATCTTAAAGCATGGGTGATGTGTTCTTCTGCTATGGCATTACAGTGCTAGAACAGCACAAGCCYTTCCCTGATATCTTCATGCACTTTTCACATCAATGCTAACAACCAACATTGCTGTTTTGTACTTTAAATACATCTTACATTCAACTTCTTAAAGACACTGTGGGGCAAGTTTATTTTTTCAACATAACATGAAAGAAACATGCTCATTAGAAAGGGGACCTGTGCTCCACCTCCTGTGTCATCCAGTACCTGCATGCATGATGCTCGTGAGTGTGTATTCAGAGCCGGGCACTCACTCTCAACCCTGCTTTGCTCTTCAAATTTATAAAATCCCTGCAGAAATAAAAAGGAAAAA